>NC_142942.1:17531571-17536571 GCF_046866305.1 Octopus bimaculoides | reverse complement strand
CCTCCTGCTAGTAATAGCAGCCAAACACTTCTCAAATAGGTGCCACTGTCCTACATAAAACAGGAACATTTGATCCGATTTAATCCTAAACAGACGAGGTGGTCATGGTTACAACAATAACCACGCCAGCAAAAACAAGTTACATAAGAAGCTTTTAGGATCAGCCCTATGCATAGAAAAACGACGGGATAGTCACGATTGGAACACTGAATTTTACCATTGGTCTGACCTGGAACGAGAATGGCCTGGGGTTAAACAACAATCATCAGCACCAGCATCACCACCACCATGTCTCTATTAGCAACAGAAACAGCATCGCCCACCACACCCCCACCAGCCGCTGCTGCTGCTACTACTACTACTACTACTACTACTACTACGACGACGACGACGACGACGACAACAGCCGGAGAATTTCCCAGTATTTTGTCTAATAATCAGTCCCATTTGTGAAAGTATGTTAATCAAACATACACAGTTTTCCTATTAATACGAGGACTTATGGAAGGGCGTGTTAGAACACACACACACACACACAGAATTACACACTAGCATAGATGCAAATATACAAACAAGAACACTAACTCTCTCCTTTTCATTTTCAAGCTCATGTGTAAGTATATGTATGTATATATATATATATATACACACACACACACATATAGAGTTACCCGCGTAGTTAGGCACGCATATGGACATATATATATGTGTGTGTGTGTGTGTGTGTGTGTGTGTGTGTGTGTGTGTGTGTGTGTGTGTGTGTGTGTATGCATACATATATATGTATGTATATATATATAGAGAGAGATAGATAGATAGATATGGGAGACAATTTTCTGGACGCTAACTGCAGTGAATTTGTGTTTTAACAGTTGAAATATGCCACAAACATTTCGTTTCTGCTCTAGGAACAAGGCCCGAAATTTTGTGGGAGTGGGTCAGTCGATTAGACCGACCCCAGTACACAACTGGTACATAATTTATCGACCCCGAAGGGATAAAAGGCAAGGTCAACCTCAGCGGGATTTGAACTCAGAACATAAAGGCAGACGAAATGCCGCTAAGCATTTCGCCCAACGTGCTAACGTTTCTGCTAGCTCACCGCCTTAGTATGTCATAAACATATTGTAACTAACGTAATGTTTGCTTATGCCTAAACACTGCTTGACGCTAATACCACGGTGATATATACGTATATATTGTGGTGGATTCTCTTGTCGTGAACGACAAACAAGTTTTCTGTTAAATAATTCGTTAATCATGTTCCATGGACGCGAATGTGTCTTTTGAGGTCTGCTGGTGCTTTGCAAACCTTTTGGCAAATGGAACAAGTTGAAGGGCTCAGATTGATTGGTTGTTTGTGAATCATATACCATGCGTTTTTTTGATTAATATACTTTCACAAATATACCACACACAGGAACAATTTAGTTTTTATAAGAAACAGTTTATAAGAACAGTTTTTATTTTATATAACAGGCTCTATATGGTTACCATTGTTTTGAATACACATTGCAATACGTTTACCCGACTCATTGTGAACTCGTAATAACACATCTGGTGATACCTGCTGTTGTTGATACATGGAGACTTTGAATCATCCCGTATATATATATATATATATATATATATATATATATATATATATATATATATATATATATATACGCACATAAAGGGTCTTACAAGAGGAAATAACGATATTAAAAGAACAACCTAAAAACTAGAAAAGATTATATATATATATGTATATATATATATATATATATATATATGTGTGTGTGTGTGTGTGTGTGTGTGTGTGTGTGTGTGTAGACATATATATATATATGTATGTATAGAAAATAATAAAAGGATAAATAATGTATATTTACAAACATATATGCACGCGTGTGTTTGTGTGTAATGTTGAATATCATAACGTGTTACAAGCATGTTTATAATGTACGAAAATTAAAACCTTATAACACGTCAATTCCATTAAGAGTGACAAAAACGGCACACACTAACAAACCAACATACACACAGCTAAAGAAAGGCGAATTGTACCCAAAGGCATACGAAACTGCTACATTTGATAACGCACAGAAGTATACAAATGCACAAACGCATACTGACACATATACACAAAGAAACACATGTATGCATGAACACAAGTGTGTCCCATGTGGAACGCTGAACAACGGTTTTATGGCGTTTCGACCATTTTGTGTTAGAAACAGCAAATGTTTTTTATGTAACGAACAATAATAACTCCAGCAGTTATGATAACAAAAACTATTATGAGTCTTCCTAATTTTGGCACACGACCAGCAATTTTGAAAGAAGGAGTTAATCGATGGCATCGATTCCAATAAATGACTGGTATTCATTTTAGTGATCTCGGAGGGACGAAAGACAACCGAAAGCGTTTTTCGAACGTTTTAGCGTGCCTACCATCTTGCCGCCTTAGAGCGCCAACAAACATGGACAATAACAACAGCAGCAACAACAAAAAGACTACAGATATAAGAACGTTGAAGGGACATCTATGAGGATTGTGGGACTTAGATGCAAGATATAGCAGCCAAATCTACCTCAATTTACACCTTTGTAAAAGGTGGACGTAGATAATTTCGCCCCCAACATGCAATATTCTTTAAATACAAAAAATAAAGTAATAAAAAACAACTAAAATGGACGTGTTAGTCATGGGTGGAATCATTTCAACCATGTCTCAACTGCGTCGAGCTTGGTCCAGAGATGCAAAGTTTCAAGCATAACAGTAATACCGTTACTATGAACAGCATCAGCAGCAGCGTCCTCATCATGTTTATTTTCGTCACCAGCATCACCAACAACACCAGCATCCTTTTCATTATCATCGCATTATCACGACGACGACGACGACTACCACAACCACCACCACCACCATCATCATCATAATCATCATCCTCGACATCATCATCATCATCATCATCATCATCATCATCATCATTATCATAACCCTCGTCGTTATTGCAAAATGATTATTATGGAATTGTAATTAATATTTCCTCGAAGAATTCAATTGTCATACATGTCTGCGCGCGAATGCATGCATTCATGGGTGTTTGTGCTCCCCCCTCTCTCTCTCTCCGTCTCTGTCTCTCTCTGTCTCTCTCTCTCTCTCTCTCTCTCTCTCTCTCTCACACACACACAATATATATATATATATATATATGTGTGTGTGTGTTCGTGTGTGTGTGAGCTCCTGCATACACAATTGTCTTCTGTGTATGTGCGATTGTTAAAATGGCGTATATTGTATCTGGGTATATTTAGCCTTTCTCGGTGTAAATATGTGTGTATACTTGTGTGTATATGTGTGTGTGTTTGTGTTTGTATGCGTGTGTGCGTTCGTGTGTGGTTTCTAACTCTGTTGGTTTTTGACGTGTTATAAGCTTTATTTTTCACGCATTATAAACATTTATATAACGCATTATCACAGTTAATAATTTATTTATAAGCAATTTTACCATTTTGTTTTATCTGAAAAACATTTCCTTATATTATTTACATTTGATTGTCGTATCCCTTTACATATATATACGTAGGTGTGTGTGTCTGTGTGTATATGCATATATATATATATATATATATATATATATATATATATATATATATATATATATATATATATATATATATATATATATATATATATATATATATATATGTATGTATGTATGTATGTATGTGTGTATGTGTGTATGTATATATGTATATAACCACGCATACACATATGCAAGCAGCACAATCTTTGTGAGCTCGTAATATTTGTAAATATAAATGATTACACACACACACACACACACACACACACACACACACACATACAGATATATACATATATACGTGTGTGTGCGTTTATTCTCTATCAATTTATTCATATTTGTAGTTTTGCTTCTTTATTTAAAATAATTTCATTTCATTCTATAATGTTAAACATTGGTGATGTTCAGTATGTTTAGATTTATACATTTTCGGTTTTAAGCATACACCCCCGCAGAAATGAATTTTATACACATATACATCCACATATATATACATTTATATATATATATGTGTATGTGTGTTTGTGTGTGAGTGTATGTATGTATATATATATATATATATATATATATATATATATATATATATATATATATATATATATATATATGAATGACCATGGTATTGCACCTAGTAAGTTCCCCTCCGAGTCAGAATTCCGGGCAAGGTTGTTTATAATAAACTGATTTTCGTTCCCTTCTGTTTTGTTAATTATACTATCTCTTTATTCAGTCATTTATTTCACCTCATTACATAGTGAAAATTGAAAGGATAACGAAAAACAATCTATGAAATCACACATTTAAGAAACCGTAGCGCGACAGTTCTCAAAAGACACATAGGAAAGAGATAGTGAGACGATCCAATTCCTCACATTATTGTGTGAAAGCCAACGTGTTATTAAACACTACATGTTGTAATTTCAGAGAGAGTAGGCTACTATTTCCAGCAGCCAGTTCTCCTTCAACCACTCAAAGAAATCCACAGTATGGCTCAACGTACTGTGGGTTTCATAAGATGCTTTTATTAAACAATATACAAGCTTAGTTCGTTAGTAAATTATCTCAGACAGGCCATCCATAGAAATGACATAAAGTTAGGTATTAAAGAAGTAATACTTATTACTCATTCCATTTGATATCCGATACCAGAGATTCACTATAACAAAAGTTTTATGATCCGTCTGTGTTTTTATTGCAATATTTCATTACCACGGCCCACACTTATATATTCTATTCTTACCACGTTGTGTCTGTTGTCCTGGCCACGTTGCCACGTTACCATATTTCAGACCGTCGTAACAACTTTGGAGTGTATGTTTATTTTTCCACAATTTAATTTTGCGTTTTAAATTTTTTCTGTGAAACAATAGGGTTTATTAAAACTGAAATGTAGAATAGATATCCGTTTTCACCAACGTCACCTTG
>NC_142942.1:17501571-17521571 GCF_046866305.1 Octopus bimaculoides | reverse complement strand
CCTCTGTTGTGCCACTGGTTTTACGGTTTATTGCGCTAAAATGTAGGTTCTGAGTTGTGCAGCATTTTATCCACTCGAAACAAATTCACACACAAGATCTTCACGAACATATTGAGTATAACATGTAGTCTTACTCAGTCACGTGTTGACTTCCTAAACCATGTGTACGTGTGTGTGTTTATATTCTTTTCTACTCTAGGTACAAGGCCCGAAATATTTTGGGAGTGGGCCAGTCGATTAGCGATGCTGGGGGGACAAACAGACACACACACATACACACATATGTATATATACGACTGGCTTCTTTCAGTTTCCGTCTTCCAAATTCACTCACAAGGCTTTGGTCGGCCCGAAGCTATAATAGAAGACATTTGCCCAAGGTGCCACGCAGTGGGACTGAACCCAGAACCATGTGGTTGATAAGCAAGCTACTTACCACACAGCCACTCTTGTGCCTATCTATATATACATTCTCAAAGTAAAACGCCTTGATATACCAAAGAGATTTCAGTTAACGATCAAATTTAATAATACTTTTCTCTTTCGTTAAACATTGATTGGTCATTGATTGCCTCTTCTTTATAGTCACGATGTTTTCATCCTTTAATGTTTAATGCGCAGCCATTAACCTTTAATCATTCTATGAATTTTAGTTTCGTTTACCATAATTTACTTTACATTTAACATTAGTAGTAATTCTCGACCTCTTGCTACAGAAGTTTGTGAGGCAGAAATAAGCAATCTCTCGTGGGTTTATTTAATAAATACAAAACTAGTCACACAATACTGCTGAAAGCACAAGAAAATGTATGACGATTTAAAACGCAGCTTTTACCATTATTACTGCTAACTTATATTGTCATACACATTGATGAGCATCCAACCATCCACCCATCCATCTATCTATCTATATATATTATTTATATAAAGGGCACTCGTACTATTATCGAACCGAGAGTTTAACTACGGTCCTTCCATACAACTTACATAGCCTTAGCTTCCACCTTGGGTTTTCTGGATACCAATACCTCTCATAAATATATATATATATATATTCTTTTATTCTTTTATTCATTTATTTGTTTTAGTCATTTGACTGGCTATGCTGGAGCACCGACTTCAGTCGAACAAATCGACTTATTCTTTGTAAGCCCAGTTCTTATTCTATCGGCCTGTTTTGCCGAACCGCTGGGTAACGAGCACGTAAACACACCACAATCGGTTGGCAAGTGATGGTGGGAGGACAAACCATAGTCATACAAATACATACGTATACATACACACACACACACACACACACACACACACGCATATATATATATATTTATATATATAATTTGAACTCACAACATAAAGACTGCTAAGTACTTTTCCCGGCGTGCTATCGTTTCTGCCAGCTCGCTGCCTTATTGGGAAGCTAAACCTTGGTTTCAAATTTTGGCACAAGGCCAGCTACTTCGTGGAAAGCCTAAATCGATTGCATCGTCCCCACTGCATAACTGGTACTTATTCTATCAACTCCGAAAGGATGGAAGGCAAAGTCAACCGCGGCGGAATGTGAACTCAGAACGTAAGGAGAGACGTAATGCCACCAAGCATTATGCCCGGCTTGCTGACGTTTCTGCCAGCTCGCCGCCTTTTTCAGAGACTAAATATTAGACTAAGAATTCGTGGATTATTTACTTCTTAACTATTCCTCTGCCTCGCTCTCATATTCTAAACGAACTGTTATAATAATCTTTCTCCGGTGATAGGAACATGGAATCTGAATCCAGAATGGGCAGAGCTGGAATAGACACTTCACGGCATCAACTCTGATCTTCTAAAAAATCCTCTAAAGCACAGTCCTACAGCACAATCTTATTTATAGACCTTAAAGCAAAAAAAAAAAAAAAAGAAAAGAAAAGAAAAAATGAGGTTGAAAGGCAAACTTGATGCAATTGAGTCGGATCAAACGTCACAAAGATCTTTCTCCGACACTTGTTACGACTTCAAAAGTGTTCCACTTGTGATTTCTCATATTTTGTATCTGTCATCTAAATGTCTGGCATAAGTCGTTGTTCATAAAGTTGATATTTTCTGGAGAATTAATGTCATATTTAACGTTCATATAGACAATATTTATTCATATATAACCATGTTGCTAGCAAGTTAGCTTACGTAATTACAGAGTTCCGAGATTTAATCAAACTGCCCGGCACTTTGGTGAAGTAAGTGTCTTCTCTCATCTACAGACAAATCTAGGTATATCAAATATTATACAACATAAATTCTTCATTTTAGAGAGTGTATCATAATTACCAAAAAGGCAATTAAGACCAACTTTGCTTGAGAAGGGGAGATGATTTCAAGAATCGCCCTTAAGGGAAAAGACAGGCTTTTTACCTGGAGATAAGAGAGAACAGCCGTGGATAAGTGTTTCTGTCTTAATAGCCATCAACAGCGTGACATCGGTTTCACCCAAGATTTGTAAATGAAATCGGGTTCTCGGAAACTAGATTTAAATCTGTTGGAGAATCATACCCTCTTGTTAAATTCATCTTTTCTGTACCTTAGCCTAAATTTTTTATCCATAATCCTGGTTAACAATATCAATTGGAACTTACGTGTTTTTTAGCACAGTCTAAACTCTTATTGAAAGCATACCGTTTAAGAGATTCCACAGTGCCTGTACTGCTGCAATCATTAAAACGAAGAACAGAAGGAAGGGTTATCAATATCAGAATATGCTTTTTCTACTATAAGGGTATGTGTGCATTGTTAACCTTCACTCACACAATTTCAGAAATTCTGCAATAATGTGATTTGGTTAGCTTCCCTTCTCTAACTAAGAAATAAAAAACACAGTACTTCTAAAGAAGCGACCCTCATAAGGAGCAGATAACACGTGACATTCGTAAAATGTAACAAGAATGAAACAATAATTATCGTTTTTAAATCTAACCAATGACAGAATAATTAAAAAGGAAATAACAGAAAAAAAAAGACAGTGCGTGCGGTTAAATGTTGACAAACATGACTCGTCCAAAAAGCAAAACAATAGAAATTTTGAATTATTTTTCAGTGGAATAAATTCGAACGTTAATCATCTTCGTCATTTTTACACTAATAAAAAGTTCCACAGAAACCAGAAGATAGCATCTGTGTGAACGAGCGCATATATATGTGTGTGTATATATGAATGATGAAAAAGAGCATGTCTGTAATCTGTTATACTATAACGTATCTTAACGCGTTAGCAGATGGTCGATTGATAAGACTTTTTGTACCTGGAATCACAGAAGTAATAACAAAAAAAAAAAACATATAGAGGGATAGCTAAATGAAGAATATAATGGATATATATGCATGTGTGTATATATATACACAGACACATACATATACGTATATGTGTTTGTGTATGTATGTGTATATATACATATGCAATGATAGTGAGAGAGAGAAAGAAAGAGAGAGAGGAAGACAAGATGGGGGAGAGAATGAAAAATGGTTAGAGAGAGACATAAAGATATATAAAGCACAGATGGATTGGTAAGAGCGGAATAAGAATTAATAGAGAGAAATAGAAGAGAAATGCCAAAAGAAAAATGAAACCAACAAAATATGCTAAACTATACGAGGAAGATGCGATTATAATTTTTACAAAAGGATATATAATATATTTGTGTGTATATACATGTATATATGTATGTATACATATATGCTTGTATGTATGTATATATGTGTGTATATATGTATATACATATATACATGATATATAATATATGTAATATATGCGTGTGCATACAAGCATACATACGAACGCATATATATACAGAAACTCCCGCACACCACTCCATATCTCAAAATCACATGTCTATATTTACTTGAAACTATATACTTATACATATGCATATCTGAGAGAAAATCAACAATCAACACATACACATACACACATATATATATATGAACATATAAACTTACACACACATTCATGTATATATATATATATATATATATATATATATATATATATATATATATATATATATATATAGATATAGATATAGATATAGATATAGATATACATAGACATACATTTATGTGTGTATATATATATATATATATATATATATATATATATATATATATATATATATATATATATATATATATATATATATGTAAATATATGTATATATATATGAACATATAAGCATATACATACATTGATGTTTATATATATATATATATATATATATATATATATATATATATATATATATAAAATCGCAGACGAATTAGTAAGCATGTGCTTCCATTCTTTGTCACTTCGCCATATTACATATCACAAATAACAAAGAACATCACAAAACACAACCACCATCTAAAACGAATGTGTATGTGTGTGCGTGGCCGTGCGTGCATGCATGTGTGTGTGTGTGTGTATGCATGTATGCGTCGCCCACACATCTCTCAGACGCTGCGCCACCTCCCCATCGAAAAGTTGTGACTGTTTTAAACTCTAGGGAGAGGATTACTAGTTGTGCCACCTGTCATAAAGTTGTCTTGATCAAAGATAATCTTTCTGTTACTTCCATTTGTGATGAAAGATATCTGTCTAATTCAGACTCTCACATACACACACGCATAGACACACAGAGAAAAGAACGCACACACCTATGTATACATGATAAAGGTATGCGTGTACGTGTGTATGTATATATGGGTACGTGTGGTGGTGTGTGAATATAAAGATATATATATATTCATATATATATATATATATATATATATATATATATATATATATATATATATATATATATATATATATATATATATATATATATATATATATATGTATATATATATATATATATATATATATATATATGTATATATATATATATATATATATATATATATATATATATATATATATATATATATGAATATTTATACAACAATGTCTTTCTTTCTAATACACCGTCTTACTCTCTCTTTCTGTGTCCCTCTCTCGTCCCTCTGTCTGTATATATATATATATATATATATATATATATATATATATATATATATATATATATATATATATATATATATATATATATATATATATATATATATATATATATATATATGTATATATATTTATGTATATATATATATATATATATATATATATATATATATATATATATATATATATATATATATATATATATATATATATATTTATGCATACACACGCACATATAAACATATATATATATACATACACATATCAAAATATATATAGACTTATGTATGTAAATACAGATATCTTTTACACATACGTGCACACACACATTCACACATGCTCACACACATACACACACACGCGTATCTTTTTATCTATGTTATTGATATATGATATTTTGTGTGTACTCGGCTTAATCAAAAGTTCCGAGATATGAACTCTAACAGTATATTATCATATGACACGCACATTATGTGTGTGAGCCTATTGCTAATACAATCACACTCCTGTCATTTCCATTATTTATTTCTCCCAGTTATCTGCCCTACCCTTCGACAGTCGCTAAATTCTGCCGCAAGAGATATTTCTATTCCTATATCTGGTTCAAAGTGCAACTCGTTTTCGAATCATTAAAATAATAACCCCTTTGAAATTTATCCCCATAATTATTACGAGAATAGACATTTTTACTTTTAACTTCTTTCAATTATAAACCCGTTGTCCTTGGACAATCACTAAATTCTATAGCAAGAGATATTTCTATCCCCGCATCTTCAAACTCTATTCCGTTCGCATTCTATTAGAATAAAAAACAAGAATCTTACTAATTCTTGGTTCCAAAATTCGTACAGAAACTCTCTTCATTCACTTATTTTTGTTTCATACTTAAAAAGATTATTGGACTTGGGACATTTTTACCGTTATTTATTCCAACTATTTATTCCAATTATTTATTTATTCATTTACTTACATGTCAATAGCTCGACATTGCTCTTTGAATATGTTCCATATATTGTTCACTTAAACAATTAGCTACACTCATTTTTCTTTCCTGGTATAAATTTCCATCAGTAACTTTAGATATTTGTTTATTCATGTCTCAGTCACGTAAGTATGACGGAATCATTATTTATTTAAAATATTTGTTTATTAACTCATTTTCTATCCATATTTCAAAGAGAATTCATTTTTCTGACATTTTCAATCATTTGTTTCAACTATTTGTTTATTTCTTTGCGTGTCAACACTAAGACCAGTTCTTATCGAAAACTTTACACTTACCAGTCTGGTAACCAATTAGCAATACCTATATTTATTTACGGTTATAAATTTCTATTCATAACTTCATATATTGTTTTGTTGTTTTCCCGTTTCTCCATATTTATTAATATTTAAAAGATATTTTTTGCAACATTTTCATTGTCAATTAGTTCAAATATTTACTTAGATTTTTCAAAATGTCATTCGGTCTGTCAATTATTAAAACAAAACTCGAAAACCAATATTCATAATTGGGGTTAAAAATGAGGCAACACTGAAAAACCAGAAAATGCTTCCGAAACACAAAATTAGATGACAGAGAGATTAACACTCAACAATTGAACATTAATCCCGTATCAATGGCAATGCTTTCAGGACGGATTAACGAGCTGGAATTATGAAACAATGCAACGTTACGCTCGGCATACTGCAAGCAGAATGAATCTCAGAAGCAACATGAAGGACATCTTAATGCCCTTATCAAAAGCATTCTACGAACAGACAAAAGCTTTCTGGTTATAAAGAGGCAAGGTCCTATGAATTATAAACAAAATCCACAAGCCGAAAGCAATATCATTGCTTTTGCCGTTGTTGTAGTTGTCTACTACATCTGTGCTACTCTAAGTGGTGGTCCACAGACCGGTGCCGGTCGGCGAGTTTCCAGAAAAGAAAGAAACATTATAAAATGCTTGTAAGATGTTTGTGTAATATTGTATTATTTGTAAGGCGGCGAGCTGAGACTAAAAACCTTTAAAGTCATGCTCCAGTATGGCAGTCAAATGACTGAAACAAGAAAGAATAAAACAGCCAGCCGGCTGAATATTTCATCCAGTTGTAAAACAAGTGTTGATCATTCTTCTGTTAATAGAGTGGCAATTGATTACCTGTCAGAGGTTTGCTAATTAGAGTGGAATGGCTTTAAGAAGAGAAAATGTGAGACACGTCATCAGCGTGTTGTTCCAGTAGTAAAGGTAAAGTTATTACACCTGACACATAACCGCCGCTTTCTTGGTTTCATGGTACATAAATTCCACACCACCCTAAACGGGACGTCAGTCCATCGCGGGGTTTGGGTGAGGCTCAAGGTTGAAGAGTAATCAATGTTGTTTATAGGGGAAGTGTTTCTCTGAAAAGTGTTTACATATGTTTTACTACTAATAATTTATAGGCACAAGGCCTGAAATTTTACAGAAGGAAACTAGTCGGTTACATCGACCTCAGTGTTTCATTAGCACTTATTTTATCGGTCTCAAAAGGATAAAAGGTAAACTCGATCTCGGCGGAATTTGAACTCAGAGTGTAAAAACAGGCGAAATGCTGCTAAGCTTTTTGCCGCACGTTAACAATTCTGCCAGCTCACCGCCTTTGCTTTACGAGTAATATTAATGGCATGTTTTTTAACTAGGTTTTTTTTTTTCATGTAAAGCATATTAGTAGAATTACCATGACACAATTTCGAGACGTTCGCCACCAATATAACCATAGGTTTCCAGAGCAACGTCGGGTATCCCCCTGTCCTTTTTCGAAGTAGAATTCACTGGGCAGAACTTCTGTTAATATTCAATTTTTTTTTTGTTCTTACATTTTCACCTCCACTTTTGGAATGTTTGTTAACCTGTGGTAACATCACACGATTTCCAATTGTACGTCCGTTATTGCGCCCGTCTCATTTGCACCATTTAATACACACACACACACACACACACACACACACACACACACACGCAAGCACACAGAGACACGCACACACACACACACACACACTTATATATACATATATACATACATATATATATATATATATATATATATATATATATATATATATATATATATATATATATATATATATATATATATATACAGATACATGCTCGTAAGCACACAGATATGTACGTATATATGCATACACAAACACAGCTGACGGACACAGAGACACGCAAACACGGTGACATAGAACAGAGAAAGACGGCAGAAAATTAAAAAGAAAAAATATTGCAAGAGGCTGTTAAGAAAGGCGTTTAAACTACATAAAAAACAAGCTGGATACAATTATGATACTCCAGGGATCGACGACAAATAAATAAAACCGTGTTGCATCGATGTGGGAGATTATTCCTCTCTTCATCTGACACATTGTCCATATTAATTAGAGAATTAGAAAAACGAGATAACACGCCTTCGACTATTGCGTTTGTTATTCACATTGATGGTGACATCGTTGTAATCATCGTAGTTCTTGTTCTTGTTTATGCTCTTGTTATCATGACAGTTGTGGCCATTGCTGTTTTCTTTTTTTTTTTTTGCTCGGCGTGCTAACGTTTCTTATTTCTTTATTGCCCACAAAGGGCTAAACATAGAGGGGACAAAGAGGGACAGACAAAGGTTTTTTAAGTCGATTACATCGACCCCAGTGCGTAACTGGTACTTGATTTATCGACCCCGAAAGGATGAATGGCAAATTCGACCCCGGTGGAATTTGAACTCAGAACGTAAAGACGGGACGGAATACAGCTAAGCATTTTTTACCCCGGCATGCAGACAAACCATTCAGCCAGGTGGCCATCTTAACGACATTATCTATGATAACCTTTTCTATTCTAGGCACAAGGCCAGAACTTTTGGGGGAAGGGAGTCAGTCGATAAGATCGACCCTAATATACAACTGGTACTTAATTTATCGACCACGAAAGGATAAAAAGCAAAGCCGACCTCAGCAGAATTCGAACTCATAACGTAGCGACGGGCAAAATACCGCTAAGCCTTTCGTCCAGCGCGCGAAAGATTCGGCCAGCTCGCCGCCTTGACGATATTATTAATAATAATAATAATGTTAAGTAACGTGATAATACTTAGCTGATTGTTTGTACGATATTGAAACAATACAGCGAAGCTGGTTACAGTTATTTCCTGCGGGAATACAAACAACATTACATGTTGTACAAATAGATTTTATTATTTTCGTAAATAAATATCGATGCAAAATCAATAACAAACGATCGATCAGTCAATAAAACTAAAGACACTCTTTGTCTTTCTCTCAATTTTATTATTTTGCGTATGTATGTATGTATGTATGTATGTATGTATGTATGTATGTATGCATTTACGCATGTGTATCTGTATGCATTTATGCATGTCTGCACCATGCACGTATGTAAGTATTTATATATACGTGTGTGTGTGTGTGTGTGTGTGTGTGTGTGTGTGTGTGTGTTTGAGTGTATATGCATGTGTGACTGCATATGTAGATGAGTCAATCTATCTATCTATCTATCTATCTATCTATCTATCTATCTATCTATCTATCTATCTATCTACCTACCTACCTATCTATCTATCTGCTTAAAAAACATATCTATCTGCTTGTGTGTTTGTGGGTGTGTGTGTGAAATGTGTACACGTGAATTGTATAGACAATATAAATACGAAGAGAAGTTTGCTGAAAAAAGACAAAAGATTTGACATTCCGCGTCGGTTTCTCATTACATAATTGTGAATTTTAAGTTAAATATTTATGTTGCTTGTATATCTGTATATCTATATCGCTTTCTCACTCGTCACTCACTGTCTGTCTGTCTGCCTGTCTGCCTGTCTATCTATCTATCTATCTATCTATCTATCTATCTATCTATCTATCTATCTATCTATCTATCTATCTATCTATCTATTGGTTTATCATTCTATGTATACGTCTGCCACCTCTTTCTCTCTATCTGTTGCTTTCTCTTTCTCTTTCTTTTTTTTCTGATTTTTCTCGCATTGTCAGAAGGAACGGACGCTATGTATGGCAATCTCAGCCTTTGTGAGAGCTGTGAAGTCATTATGGATAAGATTCCTCTTGGATAATTGCAATTTAATAACTAGAAGAACAACATTGTTCAGGATAAAATTCTAGATGTATAACGTTCCTGGAATGAACGAACATCCAAAGGGATTAATGTGGTACCCAAAAGAAAGAACAATATCGGTGAAGATGGAAAAGGAAACAAGTAAATCAAGACTGTCTATCAGGCGCTAACATGAGAACAGAGAGTTCTCATGTGGAGAAGAGAACATTATAGTAGCGGCAGAGAAGGAAGAATGAGGAGACACATATCTGTGTGTGTAAGAGGTTTGAATATGTTGGCGAGAAGCTTTATGGAAAACATGGAGAGGCATTTCTGTGGATGTTATCTGAGATGACTATGTGTACAAAGAATACATGAGATAGCTTATGAAGAATATTAATATAGTTTTATGAATATTAATAGAGTTTAGTTAAAATACCAAAGTTGAAAGTTCTTCAAAATAAATACACTTACCCTTTAGTAGAGCTTGCTCGCGCTGCCACCTCCCTCTCAGTATCTACCTATCTACCTATCTATCTATCTATCTATCTATCTATCTATCTATCTATCTATCTATCTATCTATCTATCTATCTATCTATCTATCTATCTATCTATCTATCTCTTTCTCTCATACCCTCATACCCAGAACATATATATATAGACATGCAGAGACAAACAAACGTACAACATTATGTATGTATGTGTATGTATGTGCGTGTGTATGTGTGTGTATGTGTATGTATGTATATACATGTGTATGTGTATGTATGTATATACATGTATATACAGTATATATATACACACATATATATATATATACTATATATATATATATATATATATATATATATATATATATATATATATATATATATATATATATATATATATATAAATATATATATATATATATATATATATATATATATATATATATATATATATATATGTATATATATATAGTAAATCTCCTCCAAAAACGAGGAGCAAACACAAGTAAAAAACACCAACACGAGGACGTGGTACATGCAAAGTATTAACAGACGCTCGGGGGGGGGGGAAGAAGAAAGGTGGTTTTACGCTTCGAGCAACGATGTATTAGTTTAACGCATATATATATATATATATGTGTGTGTGTGTGTGGGTTTGTACTTATAACTGTGTGCAATTTTGCCTTGTATAGTGTGTATGGATTTGCATATGCGTATGCGGGTGTGTGTCTGTTTGTGAAACTGTAATGTTTGACAAGAATAGCGCCAACTCTGAATAGAAAATGTAGTCTTAAAAGCGAGATATTTATGCAAATAACAGCATTGACTCTGAGTCAATTGCTCCAAGAATACAATTGTTTCCCTTATTCGATCTTATTAATTACGACAAACATAACGAAATTTGCATAATCTACGTGGAGGTTGGCGACCGGGCATTACTATCAACAAAAACAGTACAGTGTGGTTATTAATAAATTTGAATAGCGGAAATGGTCTTATGTGTTGAGTTTGAATCAAACTATTCGTGTAAGACCAAGAGATGGAACTATATACACACATATATACATACATATATTCATACATATACACATACATACATAGCTGCATAAATAGATACATACTACTTATATAGATAAATGCGAAGCTTACTTCCCAACCACATTGTTCTGGGTTCTATCCCACTGCGTAGCTCCTTGGGATAGTGTCTTCTACAATAGCCACGGGCTGACCAAAGGCTTGTGAGTGGATTTGCTAGACGGAAACTAAAAGAATATATATATATATATATATATATATATATATATATATTAGAGATAAGGGGATAACAAAGACAAGGCTGTGAGGAGTTTTCAGGACATTTATAATGAAATAGTCTTAAAGCTGTTTCCGGGATATGCTAAAACGAATTCACAAACATACGCATAGCATCCAACGGTATATCTTTCCCCCTCTGATGATATGATTATGTCGCATAAATGTAAATTTAATGCCTATTGAGTATTATTTGAAACGGCTGTAAGTGAAGATCACCAATTTGGTGTTAATAATAAACAATTATTAACTTCCCAATCTCCATTCTCTTCTTTTAAACGAATAGAAACCATGTTTTTATATATACTTATTATTTTAAGAAAATTCATTCCCCCAAAATATTAGGTATTGAACCAGTATTTCCTTGGATGAAACTATCTCTTCATGATGTAAACACAACCTCTAATTTAATTTAAATGTACATATATATATATATATATATATATATATATATATACATGTATGTATTTATATATATATATATATATATATATATATATATATATATATATATATATATATATATATATATATATATATATATACATATATAAAGTTGGTGTCCTATTCGTAAGTGCATTTGAAGTGTCCGTCTGTCTGTCTATCTATCTATCTATCTATCTATCTATCTATCTATCTATCTATCTATCTATCTATCTATCATCATGGACGGACGGTAGACACATCGGCTCCCATGTAAGTTGCATTTTTCACCTCTTAAAAGACCTATTTTGTTTTAAAATTTTGTATAAGTTGTGTATAACACAAAATACTTCGTGAACATATATTTTTCAAATCGGAAATAGCTCTATTTAGAGCCTTATTTCCAAAAATTCAAACATATCTTCCTCGTTCCTAGCCATATTCTTTAAAACGAATATGGCTAAGGTTTTCAACGAGGCCGACTTCCCGCTCCTAATGCCAGAGGCGAAAACACTTAATGCCGTTCCGCATGAACGCAGACAAGTGATGAAGAAGAGCAATGATTCTGAGTCAACTGCTGCTGCCTCAACCACCACCACTACCACCATCACGTGTACAAACTCTGCTGCTACAGCAGTCTTGCCTGCCACCGTCACCAGTGACAACAACAACAACAACGACAAAGACAACAACAACAACAGCAACAACAACGACAACGACACAAATGTCCTTGCTAACACGACCACTGTCCTCACCACTGCTACTACCAGTGACAATAACAACAGCAACAACAACAGGACACCGACCTTCAACACCAACACCACCACTACTTCGACAAACTCTGCCGCCACTACCACCACCTTTGAACCTGGCAGTACCAACACCACTGTCAATACCACCATCAACAACTACAAGACGAACAAGATAAACAACACCACAAACGCCACAAACAACATATCTGCCAGCATCACAAAAACAAATTTTGCCGATGCAACGAAAGAAAAAAGAACAATATTAACATTCACCCAAAAACAAATCAATGACACAAAATCCCTTCTCACGAAAGAAGGTGACACTGTACAAATACACATACCAAAAGCAATTATTGAAAATACAAACAAGAAGCACATATCATACAGACTTATCAACAAGAAAACGAAGCGACCGGAGAGTTTCTCCACCCAAAAAATTGAGATTTGTCTCAAACCGATATGGCCCTTTCAAAGTCATGTTACTTGGGGACGAAAATTTGCCACGGTCCTAGTACGCTTTAAGAGCGAACAGTTAGCGAAGGAATTTTCAACACTCTCTCTCCACACAGATGACTTGGTGATGATACCGAGTTATCTTGGACAGAGAGTGACGAAGGTGACAGTAAAGAATGTCCCTTCACAAGTGGAAACACAGTGGATAGTAGGTTCTATATGCCTCGAAATGGAGGAGGCAAATATATTAGAAATTGCTACTGCAGAGGAGAAAAACTGGGAAGGGGGAAAAAAAGTCGAAGTCCTCCTCCATATCACCGAAGAGGAGTGCCAAAAGATCCCCACACACATCCAACTGGCAAAGGACCACAAGTTATATGTAGTGGTGGAAGGAAGGCGGCCACGTTGTTATGTATGCGGCAGCGAGGCACACCTCAAGGACAGTTGCCCAACCGCCGCCAACCAAAAAAAGCAACAAGGGCAACCACCAAAACCCGGAAAAAAAACCCTACTACCAACACCACCATCAACAATCAAAACAAGAGAAACACAAGCAACACTGGCAACTGAGAAGACAACAGCATCTGCAAAAACAACAAGTGAGGAAGCAGGGGAAAAGAAAGAAAATTCCAAGACTGTTTCCCCCTCCCCCACATCACACACACCTCACACAAATAACAAGCCATCAGCACCAACAAAAACAGCAACACAACCACTCACACAAGCACACACAGACGCTCACAATTTGCCCCTACCCCCTTCCGATTCCTCAGAACCTTCGTCGGAAGATGAAAGTAATGAGGAATGGCAAATAGCCCAGAAAGGAAGGAGGAAGAGGAGCAAGAAAAGAAAAGCAAACACAAACAAAGCAGGGAGATACACAACTCCCGAAAACACTCCAGACACCAACACAAGCACACACAACTACAACACAAGCAACAAAACCCCAAAAGCAAGTACACACACAATGCTCACTGCCATCAACACAAAAAACTCAGAGTTGATGGAATACATCAACACAAAAACAAACATAACAAACGAAGACATAAAAACCAGCAACCACCCATACACAACACCGCCAGAACACATCAAAATACTACACATAACACCAACCCTGCACCACACACTAAAATCTATTTTTCCAAAGGCAGTTGGCAAATGCCAAAAATACCTGGCGAAAAAACTATATAGTGATCTCCTCGAAGAAAACCCGAAGGAGGAGACACAAAAACTCTCAAACGGTAAGTGACTCTCTTTATAAAACTTTAACACTCAAATCAAAATGATGCTCAAGATTGGTTGTGTAAATGCGCGTGGCTTGGGGTCCCCTTGGAAACAAGGGTACCTCCTAAATGACATAAAGTCACATAAACTAGAAATCATAGCCATAAGCGAGACCAGACTCCATGATACGCGGGCCCTATCGTCCATGTTTGGCAGACAGTTTAACATTTATTTTTCTCCCTGTCTGCCGAGAATGGGCGGTAGTGGCACGGCGGTACTCTTTCGCAAGAGTCTGGATCTCGAAGTAAAGACAGTATTCATAGACCCGGAGGGTAGATTGGTTGTTCTGGATGTCGATGGCAGCGATGGGTGTGCTTTTCGACTCATATCAGTATACGCACCACCTTTAACAGGTAGGCCGGATTTCTTTCGACGTCTAGAAGTATTCCTAGGAACGTCTCGTCCTTTACTTTTAGTGGGGGATTGGAATGCTACCTTGGACACGCATCTAGACTATGTTGGCAGAGATAGGAATAGACGGGGATGCAAATGCCTCAAAGACCTGCTCAGACGCTTTCAACTGTCTGACAGGTACCGACTCGATTACCCGAATGCGCCAATGTGGACATGGACAAACCGCATCGGGTCGTCGAGATCGTATCTAGATAGAATACTGTGTAGGAGAGTAGATAGAGATAGCATAGGGTGTCCACAATTTCACATAGTCAGCTACACGGATCACAAACTTGTGACGTGTACGCTAGACTTAGATAAGACACATAGGCAGGGCTCCGGTTACTGGAAACTAAACGCGTCTTTCCCGTCGAGACCAGTTTTCAGAGACCGGATTAGCACGTTAGTAAAGAGGGCTTTGACAGGAGCCATCATCAATAACAAATGGTGGTTTGCCCTCAAGAGAGCAATAAAAGCAGAAGCGGTTAGGTATAGCAAAGCACTAGCCATAGACAGAAACAGAGTAGAGGGTGAACTAGTTAAGAAGCTAGAAGAGGCAATTAGAAGTGGCATCGCATCCGACGTTTTGGCGGCGAGGTTGGCCCTTGACCAACACTTCAACGCCAAACACGAAGGGTGCGTTGTCAGGGCTAGGATGCGTGCTCTAAGAAACGAAGGTGTTGGAGCCGCACGAGAGGCCCGGGTGGCGGAGGCGCAACAGGGCAACAAAGCCACCATTCGGTCTCTGGTGGACGAACAGGGGCGCGAACTGCTCGAGCCAAGCAAAATGTGTGAGGCCTTTCAGCGGCACTTTGCTCGACTGTTTGGGACGAATGGCGAGCGAGAACGCAGGGTGGACTTCAGTGCCTACCTGCACAGCCTGCCACGACTCTCGGCAAGAGAGGCGGAGTGCTGCGAAGGTGCCATCACGGCGGCGGAAGTGAGGGACGCGATGGCGGGATGCTCGAGGGACAAATCTCCGGGTTTGGATGGTCTGCCCTACGAGCTTTACAACTGTAAGCCAGACTTGTTTGGAGACGTCTTGGTGGCGGTGTACTGCAACTGGCAGCAAAACGGGAGCATTCCCGGTTTTGTGAGTCGAGGAGCCGTAACGCTGCTGAAGAAAGATCCAAACAAGGGGGACGTCATAGATAACTTTAGGCCCATCACTCTGCTCAATGCAGACTTGAAAATTTTGGCCAAGGTGTTAGCCAAGCGGTTGGCGCTTGTCATCGAGAAACTGATCGGCAAGGCGCAAACGTGCGCGGTGCCGGGCAGGAGCATCCATGACAACCTCCATCTGATGCGCTACATCATAGAGAGGGTAGTTAAGGAACCTGGCATGGGTGGGGCCCTGATCAATTTAGATCAATCGAAAGCTTTCGATAGGGTAGACCATCAATACTTGGAGGCTGTCCTCATAGTAGCCGGCTTCGGTCCCATTTTCCGCGGCTGGATGGCTGCCTTGTACAGAGGCATCCGTTCGGTAGTTCGCGTCAATGGGCATCTATCAAGACCCTTCGACATTGCACGTTCGGTCCGTCAGGGATGCCCCCTCTCGTCGCTTCTGTACGTGTTGACTCTCGAGCCACTACTGCGGAAGCTGGCGACGCTGAGGGGCATCCCGCGAGAGTTGGGATGCGGGACGAGCGTGTCGGCATACGCGGACGACGTCACCGTCATAGTGTCTAGCCAAAAGCACATCGAGCTTGTCGGCGAGACACTGAGAGACTACGAAGCGGTAACGGGAGCGAAAATCAACCGGGATAAGTCAGTGGGCTTGCGGCTCGGCACCTGGAGAAGCAACCCCATGCCGTCAAGTAGCGCCTCCGTCGTGGGACGTTGGACTGACGGTCCGGTTGAGATGCTCGGGGTCTGGTTTGGTCCAGACCTCCAAACGGAGAAGAACTGGGACGAGATAACGAGAAGGGTGGCCACTCTAGCCCGGCAATGGGCCGAGAGGAAGCTTTCCCTGAAAGGTCGGGCGGAGGTGGCGAACACGTACATCGCGTCCGTCATCTACTACCGCCTGACCGTCGTTCCTTGTCCCGACCCTACCATCACCAAACTGGAGCGCATCCTCTTCCGCTTCTTGTGGAAAGGAAGCGTTCCGATGGTTAGGCGATCCGTTTGCTGCCAACACCCGTTAAAAGGAGGACTGGGCATGCCGTGGTTGATGATGCGCAGACACGCGCTGAGACTGCGACATCTCCGGCTCTACGTAGACAGCGGTGAACAGGTGTGGTCACCGTTTGTGCGGCGCGCTTTCCCGCAGCTCGTCTCCATGACCGAACTGCAGTCATGGATCAAGAAGAGGCCGAGGAAGGGCGAATGGCACCGCGAGTGTCGCGCTGCTCTTCGGCAACTCCAACAACCCGGGTCAACCTTGAGCGACTGCATCACAACTAACGCATTCTATAGTGGATTAGTGGAGGGAAGGTACGACGACGATCTCGGGGCGAACCTGGGCGTCGACGAGGAATACCTGACCCGCCTGTTTAAGACGACCTTCGGGCCGGGACCTATGGACAACTTCCAGAGATCCCTGGCCTGGCAGTGCTATCGAGAAGCACTACCCGTTCGGGATAAGCTCTACAGGCATGGCTCGAGAAACACGGGGCCGACCTGTCCGAGATGCCGGCAGAGCGACGAAACCGTTCTGCACGCACTCGTACAGTGTCCCACCATTTCCGAGCTGTGGGCTTACGTCGAACAACTGCTATCGCGTGTGGGACTTGTCGGTCTATCAGCCGAGTCTATCGTGAATATTGTCGCGCCTCCTTCCTTTAAACGGGAAGGAAGAGCTATTTTCATCGTACTTGTGGCTATGGCGAAAGAATGTGTATGGTGGACGCGTCTGAAAGGTCTAGAGACAAAGACTTTCCTCTCTGGGCAATCTCTCATCAACTTCTTCAAGTATCACCTGAAGAGGAAGTTGAGAGTAGAAAGGGAAGTCTTGTCTAGTGAATGCTTCAAAAAAAGATGGGTGAATGTAGCAAGGATGGCACGTGTGAACGACGGAGCCATCTTGAGCATAACCCTATGAACAAGAAAAAAAAATAAAACAAAAAGGCAAAAGAGAGTCACTTACTGTTATAGTTTCTTCAATGAGAATATTGACCAAGGTTACCGTGGTCTTTTCCGTGGGCTTTTCCTTCCACGGCTAAACCTAAACTGTCCTCCCCTCTTTTTACACGAGAACATTACTGTGTGATACACGATCCCTATTGATCGGCCTTTCCTTTTCTTTTTTTTTCGATCCCTTTTGATCGAACTGCCCCTTTTTCCCTTCCTACGATCCCTTTTGATCGACACCACCAATTTTTTTTTTTTTTTTTTTTTTTTTTTTTTGTCCTTCCTTCCCCCTCCCAAAAAGAAAAGCTCTACATTGTATTTGTCCCATCTTCGTTGAGCCCTGTGTGGCTAATAAAAGAAATGTATCTATCTATCTATCTATCTATCTATCTATACTTATTTATATATTTGTGTAAATCGCTACAAACTTTGGAATAGCTTAAATTTAATTAACATCGGAAATATCTCAAGGAGTTTCATCTTCTTATGTATTCAACTTCCCCCCGACAATGAAACAACTTAAGAAAAAAAGCAAAATACATTATAAACACGACCAACACCACAATCACCTCATCATTATCTTCATCATCAACACCATCACCGCAGACAACAACAACATCAACAACGACAACAACAACAATAACAACAATTACAGCAAATAAACAAAATGTAAAACGGCAAGAGAAAAAAAAGGCAAAAAGAATTTTTAAGATTTTGAAAATTTATTTTTGGTTCTTTTAGTTTGTCCTCACAATCAGAAAGCGGGCCATAAGGGAGCATGCATTCCACACTGCCCCTACCTTCCCTTCTAAAAAGTTTCAACAAAGAATCTTCAGTTTACATACATACATCCATACATACATACATATATACATTTATATTTGTGTGTGAGTATACACACACACACACACACACACACACACACACACACACACACACACACATATATATATATATATATATATATATATATATATATATATGTGTGTGTGTGTGTGTGTGTATACATACATACGCACATATATTTGTACATGTAGGTATTTATCGAATCATGCGTTCAAATACATATATTTATCGATCTCTTTTGTCAGACCGCTAAATTACGGGATATATATATATATATATATATATATATATATATATATATATATATAAATACATGCATACATGTATGTGTGTGTGTGCAGGTATGTATGTATGTATGTAAGTAAGTATGTCTGTCTGTATATATGTATGTATGGATAGATGGATGGATGGAGGGAGTGATGGATGGATGTATATCTGCAGAGTATGCATAAATGCACCGAAAGAAATCACATATTACTCGTTAATAGTTACTAAAAATAGATTGTGTACATTTTAGAGTGATTATCGACAAGAACTACAACAACAAAACCTTGAGAACAGCAACAACAACAACAACATAAACAATAACATCACCACTTTCAACAACAAAACAACAATAACAACATCAACAGTGTTACCACCACCCCAACCAACACCGCAACCACCGTCAGCATCATCATCATCATCACCGTCACCACACGCAACAACAACAAAAACAGCAACAACAACAATCGCGACTAGTGCACTACCGACAGTACCACCGTGGCCACAACCATCGACATCTCCCCTCCTCCATTAACACCTAAAACTTTACGTTGTCCCACGTTTTAAAATGTCTCAAGGCAACGATAACAGCTTCACACAAAACATTTCAATTG
>NC_142942.1:17491571-17496571 GCF_046866305.1 Octopus bimaculoides | reverse complement strand
CACACATATATGGAGGGAGAAAGAGAGAGAGAGAGAGAGAGAGACAGAGAGAGAGAGCGAGAGAGAGAGAGATAGAAAGAGACAGACGCATGTCTATATATAAAGCAGGCCTTAAAAAATAAGCGCTAGGTGGCGTGTGTGTATTCATATACATACAAACGCACACTAACACAAAATTCAAAATCAGCCCAACAAGCAATAAAGCTATTTTTGCTTTACAATTTTCAAACCCATCATTTATAGCATCATCCTATATCCATTACATGGACTCTAATCTGATCAGAATCTAATGGAGACCGTTTGCTCCGCACCCCAACTGCATAATTTGAACCTTCCATTCTTTCTTCATTCATGCAGAACTTCGTTCTGACTACAAACATTAGTGCATTTTTTCCTTTTTTCCTTGCTTAAACATCAATATTGATTGCGATTTTTTAACTCCTCTGCGGTATATATTAACAATATAATGTGTTTTTGTCATTATCTGATGAGCTGATTGATACTGATGTTGCACCATTTAACGTTGCCATTTTATTTGAAGAAACA
Organism: Octopus bimaculoides; assembly: GCF_046866305.1. Classification (NCBI taxonomy): domain Eukaryota; kingdom Metazoa; phylum Mollusca; class Cephalopoda; order Octopoda; family Octopodidae; genus Octopus; species Octopus bimaculoides. The sequence continues at coordinate 17,496,025 of NC_142942.1, read as the reverse complement.
TCAAAAAATAGGATGAATCTGATGCAGCTGGGTATTTCGACCAACTTCAATCATAGTCTGTCGCTCTACCCTGATAATAAACCTAGAAAAGGCAATTATATCTTCTTCATATGCAGTAGGTGGTCTCTGTAAAAAACAAAAAAAGATGTGCTGACTAGCATTATCAGGACAAATGCTAAACATAAATCTACTGCACCACGACCTTGTTTCCATAAAACCACCAATTTAATATCGCCATTTGCAATCTATTTCTTGTTTTACAAATGCTAATTTTCTGTTTTCAATTATCCAGCTCACCAATTTTTCTTCTAGCCTCAGTCACGTCTCAATTTCGTACGAAAACTACTCCTCATTATTTATTTAAGTTTTTTTTTCTAGTACCCTACGTTACAACTTATTATCTAACAAGTTTTTCCTTCATAGTTTGTTATTCAAATATTTTATTGATGACGGAATGCTGAGATTATTTCGATCCCAGTATATTTCCTTTACACTTTCTTAGGCTCTTATCTATTGCTCTCAGCTTCACCATTCCTGAAATACTCCTTGTGATGGAGGTAACTCTAAATGTCTAAGAGTGACCCGAGAACCTCCGTGCTACTTCGGTAAGCTGTAAAATAATGCAATGACAAACGCAGTTGTATATGACGATTCTTTGAAACCGATGATATGGGGGTGGGGTGAGAAGGAATAGATTTTTGCTACAAAGTTATAAAGTTTGGAAGAGTTTATTAGAAACATACTTTTCTGCCTGTTGTACCTCTCGTTGCATCATCGACAATAGAGGTCACCTCGGTAGCGAGTTTCCATAAGGTGCATCTTTTAGAATAGCATACGTACAGATAATCAGACATACAAACATACACACACACACGCACACACGGACACGCAAATGCACATGTATATATATATATGTGTGTGTGTGTGAGAGAGTGTGTGTGTGTGTGAGAGTGTGTGTGTGTGTGAGAGTGTGTGTGAGAGTGTGTGTACATGTGTGGATATTTTCGCGGATAGAGCTGAAAGTGACTTCGAAGTTTCCGCTTATTCACCATAATTAGAAGTAAGCTTCTTTATCACACAGGCACGCCTAACATGTTATACGCACACACACACACACACACACACACACACACATGCACACACACACGCACACACACACGCACACACACACGCACACACACACACATATATATATATATATGTATACATATATATATATATATATATGACAGGCTTCGGTGCAGTTTCCGCATACAAATTTTTACTTACCTCGCAGCAATAGTATAAGAAACGTCTCTGAGGTGGGAACAATGTGAGATTGAACCTGGAATCTCGTGGTTATGAAGCTAAATTCTTAACCACGAAGCAATACCTGCATCTCTGTCTCTCTATCATTTGGCTGTTTATTACTTTTGGAAGCATACTTTATCTTACATTTGTTACCTTCCCACAGCGAAAGGTCACAGCTGATTGGATTACACGAGTTCTTAGATACGAATTAGTCACAAATAACTTAATAGACATGCAGTCTCATCTGTCTATTTGTCTGTCTATCTATCTATCTATCTATCTATCTATCTATCTATCTATCTATCTGTCTGTCTGTCTGGCTGTCTGTCTGTCTGTCTGTCTGTCTGTCAGTCTGTCTGTCTGCCTATCTGTCTGTCTGTCTATCTATCTGTCTGTCTGCCTGTCTGTATGTCTGTCTGCCTGTCTGTCTGTCTTCTGTCTATCTATCTATCTATCTACCTGCCAATCTAAGTATCCATCTATGCACATACCTACCTACCTACCTACCTACCTACCTACCTACCTACCTACCTACCTGCCTGCCTGCCTGCCTCTCTGTCTGTCTGTCTGTCTGTCTGTCGCTATGTCTGTCGGTCTGTCTGTCTGTCAATCTGGTATGCTCCAGGTCAGACAATGATGCGTCGAGCCTGATTTGGCTCTTCTCCTCCTTTTCCAGATTGAGCTCAAAGGTTGAGGTTCCCCACTTTCCTAGTTTTTTTTCCCCCTTGACGAAATATATTTAATTTCTACCGTCTCATATTCTGTCCTTCTCTCTCTCACATATTCTCTTCAATTCTTCAATTCTTTCATTACGTTATTCTCTCATTCTCTCCTCCAAATGTCTAAACCTATCCCACATTATCAACATGTCTAGTATTGCTCCTTGACACTGAACGAATGATACAGGTCAATTTCGTTTGCTCCTTTTGATGTTGTGGTTCGTATTGTTGTTGTTGGCACAGCTGATGATCTTGTTGTTGTTGTTGTTGTTGTTGTTGTGCTGTTGTTTTTGTTTGTCGTCGCCGTCTTGCGTCAACGAATTTTCGCCAAACAAATATTGGTGCTGATAAAATGGAAGTTTGCCGACAAGGAAATAACAACTCGAAGCACACACGCAAATTAAAAAAAATACCCACACGCACACACAGGTAAAAACAACACACACACACCGACACACACAGTCACCCCCATACAAACCCAAACATACAGACGCATGTATGCGTGTGTTCATATGACAAGCATGTACACATGTACATATATTTAAACATACACACTTATATAAATCTGTACGCGTTTATATATATATATATATATATATATATGTGTGTGTGTGTGTGTGTGTGTGTGTGTGTGTGTGTGTGTGTTTATATATGTTTATATACATATTTACATATTGATGCTAACAATTGCGTGTATCTGTGTTTCTTTTGTCAATGAATATGTGTGTGTGTGAGAATGTACGTGCGTACACATATATCCATCAACATATAAGCACAATTTATATTCGTTAGCATTCCTACTCACACATGCATAAGCATAAGCACTAACATTTATACATAAAAAGACACAGACACGTGTATGTATATATATATATATATATATATATATATATATATTGACCAGTAAACGAAGTTAGACGATGCGTCTATCATACTGGACGCCATGTATATTGCGGCCTATAACAGAAAATTCGAATGTAAAACAAAGTCAATATTAACCGACTTACTGCCACAAGAGACAACAACCAAAAAATGGTAAGTTCTTCACAGAACAAACATGGCTGAGTAGGCACCACTTGGAGAATGCCGAGACTAGCTTGAACTCAGAAATGGAATACAGTGTTGTTTATATGTTGATTGCTGTTAGTAATGTAGCTATAGGAAAGTTACGATGGTAGAGTGATGGCTGGCAGTAGGAAAACATTATTGGTTGAAATTTAGGTAGAGATTATATATATATGTATATATATATATATATATATATATATATATATATATATATATATATATATATATATATATATATATATATATATATATATATATATATATATATATATATATATATATATATACATGTGTGTGTGCACCTGCGTTCATTTATATAGCTTGAAAGCAACGACCACCAGAAGTAGACAACACAAGAGGGAGAACTTTTTAACAGAAGCTGCATTAGTTTAGCGTAATATCTATCTATCTATCTATCTATCTATCTATCTATCTATCTATCTATCTATCTATCTATCTATCTATACATCAATATACATATATATATATACAATATATATAATTATATATATATATATATATATATATATATATATATGCACACACAATCACATATGTATCTATTTATGTGTTTATAATATATGCATGTTCATACAAATACAGAAATAAATAAAAACACGTCATATTTATAATAAACAAATATATATATTTCCTATCAATTTGTAATATATATATATATATATATATATATATATATATATATATATATATATATATATTACGCATATATATGTGTGTGTAAATATATCTATATGTATGCACATATATGCATGTATATATATATATATATATATTTATATATATATATGTATATATATATATATATATATATATATATATATATATATATATATATATATACATACATGCATATATGTGCATACATATAGATATATATACACACACATATATAAACTTTCAAACTACGTCGTTAATATAAAAATGAAGATAAGAAAATGGCCGCTCAGTGAGAGAAAAATCACTTTGATCAGCTGACGCTGATTTCATGATTGATATCGTTCCCTTGAATGAGAGACGTTGTTGGGCACGGATAGTTGACACTCCACAATCCAGGACGACCACCACCAACAAAAACACCAAGAACAGCAACAATAATAATAATCATGTCACCACCGCCAACCTCACCTCGGTAAAGACAATATCGACGACGAGAATAAGCTTATCACAGGCAATCACTTAAGTAAAAGTAAGCAAATCAATTTAAAGGAAATATATTTGCGTTCTGTTAATCTATTTGTTTCTTACGACTTGTTACAAATTTCCTCAGGAATTCTACCCATTCATCGATAGATCGATCAAACTTTCCATCGATCCATTCTTGCAGCCGTGCATGAATGTATGCATACATACATACAT
>NC_142942.1:17484071-17486571 GCF_046866305.1 Octopus bimaculoides | reverse complement strand
ACATATACATACACATATATGCACACACATATATATGTATATATACATATAGAAATCTATCTATCCATATTTCTCACTATGTACGCATATATATATATGTATATGTATATACACAAACACACATATATATGCACACACACACACACACACATATATATTCTTGTAAATATGTATATATATACATATACAAATAAATATACATGTATATATATATATATATATATATATATATATATATATATATATATATATATATATGTATATATATATAAATAAATGTATATACATATACATATATATATATATATATATATATATATATATATATATATATATATATATATATATATATATATATATACGTGTACATATGCATATACGTACATACACACACCGACACATACACACACACACATACATATACATGTATACATGTATATATAGTCGTCCAAATGCAATACAATTTTTATTTCGTACAATTCATTTTAGATAATATACAGATGCGTATATTATTGTATGAGGTCATGCTTCGACTCACGACTATGAATCGTAAAGGCAATAGCACACAAAGGTATACATGTGTGAGTGTGTTGTGTGTGTCTGTGTGAAAGAGAGAGAGAGAGAGAGAGAGAGAGAGAGAGAGAGAGAGAGAGAGAGAGAGAGAGAGAGAGAGAGAGAGAGAGAGAGAGAGAGAGAGTGTGTTTGTGTAAGAGTGTTCGTTTGTATGCATTTATTTCATTTATCAATGTTTGCAGAGATATATTTCCGAAAATTCCCTCTCTCCCACCAAAACGCCATTCAGGATGAAAAATTTCTCATCGATTTTAAAGACGAGGGCTGGGGAGAAAATAGAAACCATATTCAGAATTTTCAGTATTTTCTTCCTGTTTCAAAATCTTGAATATTTACCAAAGAATTCCCGGAAAATATACATAAACAATAACAAATTAAAGGAAAAAATGTTACGATTGTTGTGGTGGTGCGGGAAACGTTCTGATACTACGAAGCGTCTTTTCGCATCGCTTATATTCTAGTTGTTCTATTTAGCGGTTTTCGGCCATGCTGGGGCACCACCTTGAAGCATTTCGTCGAATAAATCAACAGCAGTATTTTATTTTTTAAACTCCTTAGATAAGAAGGCGTAAACAAACCAACACAAGATGGGGTGAGGAGTCACACACAAGCATACATACACGTGCACACCTAGATGCACACATGACGTTCTTTTTTGTACAGTTTCTCTTTACCAAATTCAATCAAATGTTATGGTTCGGATCAGTGCTGTAGAAGACAGATGTCCAAGGGTGCTGCGCAGCGGAACCAAATCAGAAACGTGGTTAAAGAACGAGGTTCCTAATCACTCAGTGATGTCTGCAGCTATACTTGATCTTCTACTATACAATATGTCCTTGTTCGTTGAAAGCAGTGGAGTCGGATCTAAGGGTATTTGGCTGCTATTTCTGGCGAGTAGGACAATTACAGCAAGCATTCCCTGGCTTAGTTCTTCTTAAAGAAAACCAAGATCATTGCCGAAATGACATCTTTAAGATGTATGTGCACATGAATATATGTATGCATTTACACACACACACACGCACACACTGATACACACCTCACATATGAATATATATATTTATATATATATGTGTGTATATATGTGTGTGAGTTCGTATACGTACATGTGCATGTATGTATACATACATGCTCGTGTGTCTCTGTGCATACACATCCTTAATTTAACTGTTGGCCACAGCTCTTATAATGATATCCAACAGTGAATGATAATGAGGTTTTCAACTGCATATCTTCGTTCTCATATGATAAAGCAGGTAGATAAGCAGGTGACTCGTTAATGCATTACATTCGAGATAGAATTCAATGAAGTTTTTATCTCCATTGATTATCATAAATTAACATAGATTAACAACTGGTCAACTACTCACTCGGAAATAATGTCTCCAAATAAACCGATGTTCTCAGGAATTCTGACAATGTGGGCCCAGGACGTACTTTATGCGTCTGTTGTGGGGACTTTACAAGGGTAGTGTGTCTTTAATAACGACAACTGTTTGGAGAGGTCACTGTTGCTACTGTTGTTGTTATTGTTGTTGTTTCTCTGTCCTAAAAGAGAAGAATGCATGTTCAGAGACATACGAAGTATTATATGCAATTCAGAATCGTCCAATGTAGTGTTTTGTCCCCTCATTCTAGGACGGCTGAGTGTAATTTGAGTGAAATTTGGTTGCTATTTCTAGCAACTTGAAAGACTAGGTAGAAACTTCATAACTGACATGGTTTCCATTCTTAATATTTTCCACTGCGAGTGGTTCGAATCCTTCTTCCAACGTCCGTATCGAGTATCTTTGCTAGCTCAAAGTTGTTTAGTCGCCAGTCCATCGTAACTGAGCGAGCTTATTATAGAAGGCATTTCAGCCGTGACCATTCCATCTGTTTCAGAGAAAAAGAAGAAGTGAATGAATAAGAGTTGACTAATAGAACG
>NC_142942.1:17474071-17481571 GCF_046866305.1 Octopus bimaculoides | reverse complement strand
TTCAGAATGTACAGTACCGGAAGAGACGCTGCTAAGCATTTTGTCCGAAACGCTAACGATATTGTCAGTTGGTAGACTACTTTCCAGTTGTAATCCACGCCATCTTTCCAATATAATCTACCCTCATCTCGTCATTTTAATCCACCCAATCTGTCCTTTTCGGTTCATGCTACTCCTTCCCTATATTGGATCTTCGATCATATTGCTATAATAGAAAAAAACATGTACCCAAAACAATCATAATATAACACCAAAACAGTAAAAGCAACAATGATAAATCCAACAAAGTATCCCACGTCTGGGTGAATGCTCGATTCGCTAAAAATAGCAGTCAAATATTCCTCAAATCCCAGAACCGCCCTGTTGCTTTAGAAAAAAGGACGCGTTTGAGAATGTGTTTGGTGATGGGTTTTCTTCACATAAGAAAATGTCGATATGGTTACAGCAGGAAAATCTCTGAACGAAGTTCTGCTCGGTTACAGCAAATGGGGCGCTAAAAAAATAAATAAAAAATGTGAATAACAACTTTCGTAATATAAACCAATATTATCACCACTACAATGACGATGACAATGAAGTCGAAGATGACGACCACGACGACGAAAGAGAAGAAAGCGACGACGACGACGACCACCATCATCGCCACCACCGCCACCGCCATCACCGCCACGTCACCGCCGCCGCCACGTCACCGCCACCGCCACTACCGATACAACCACCGCCACCACCGTGACACCATGACCATCATCTTTCGTCATAGCATTACCGTCATCACCAACGATATTAAATGTCCCCCGCCACGTCCCAGCATCATCCTATAATCATCATTATCAATAACTTTCTCTCTCTCTCTCTCTCTCTCTCTCTCTCTCCCTCTCTCTCGCTGTCTCTCTCTCTGTATATATATATATATGTATCTGTGTATATGTGCGTGTATAAGTGTGTATATATATATATATATATTATATAAATATATGTATGTATATATATATATATATATATATATATATATATATATATATATATATATATATTATATATATACATATATATATATATATATATATATATATATATATACATATATTTATATAATATATATATATATACACACTTATACACGCACATATATACAGATACATACATACACACACACTCACGCATATATATATATATGTATATATATATATATATATATATATATATATATATATATATATATATATATATATATATATATATATATATATATATGTATGTATGTATGTATGTATGTATGTATGTATGCATGTATATCCTTATGGACAAACGCATTCGCTCGCTCAAGCACATGCACGTTCATAGATACATATATTCACATGAACACATACACGCACATAAATATTGTAAGGAACGTAATGATATGATGTTACACTGTCTGCCCGCCAACCCTCCCCCTCCACCTAATATTCTATTTACCGTGACAGCATTTTATTGTATGTGACATTTATTGGAGTGACTTCACTGTGGGATATCTGTAGATATTGGATGTCGACTCCTTCTATGTGGATATTGGATATCTAACATGGTCTGTAAGGGTGGAGGTAGTGGTGCTGGTGTTGTGTTGGTATTGGCCGTGGTGGTTGGTGGACGGCGTGGAACTGTGGGAAATGTGGGAAATGTGTCTAGTATTTAGCGTTTATTGAGGGAAAGAGAGAGAAAGAGAGAGGGAGGGAGTGGAGGCAGAGATAGAGACAGACAGATGTGAGTAATAAATAGAGAATGATGGGGTGAGAGAGAGAGAGAAGAGAGAAACGAGGGAGTCAGAAGACTTAATTAAACAGAGCCATCGAGAGGCAGAGACGGGGAAGTAGAATCACTTTACTAGAAAGAGAGAGGGAGGTGAAGGAAGAGATGTAGGAAGAGGGGTGAGAAAGACAGAAATAGAGGGATAGAGAGAGAGAGGGAGGGAAGGAGAGGGGAAAGGGAGAGTGAGAAGATTGAGGGACAGCGAAGGAAAATTAAAAAAATCAAATATAGATTGATAGGCAGACAGATGGATAGATAGAAAGAAAGAAGGAAAGAAAGAAAGAAAGAAAGAAAGAAGGAAGGACGGAAAGAGGAGGGCGGAAAGAAAGCAGGAAAGAAAGATAGAAAGAAAGAGAATCTGAGAGAAACGGAGTAAGAGGGTGAGAAAGGTAGAAGAACAGAAAACTTGGAATTGATCAGTTGACAATGATAGACGCAGATAGATGTATCTACATGAGAGAGAGAGAGAGAGAAAGATATATATATATATATATATATATATATATATATATATATAGAGAGAGAGAGAGAGAGAGAGAGAGAGAGAGAGACGGGGCGTGGAGAGATAGTCTCATATAAATCGATCTTTAGACAGAGATAAATAAGTAGTTTCAGAGAGAGAGAGAGAGAAAGAAAAGGAGAGATGTTAGAAAGCCTAATTAAATAGATTCATAGAAAAGAAGAGGGAGGGAGAGAGAGAGAGAGAGAGAGGGAGAGAGGGAGAGAGAGATTGAGAGAGAGAGAGATTGAGAGAGAGAGAGAGAGAGATTGAGAGAGAGAGAGAGAGAGAGAGAGAGAGAGAGAGAGAGAGAGAGAGAGGGTTCTAAAGACAGTAATAAGGAAAGCGAGGTATGACAGATTCAATTAAATAAACACTGTGGGACATAAAAGAGAGAAAGACCGAAGGTCTGTTATATACAATGATCTGTAGATAGATAGATAGATAGATAGAGAGAGAGAGAGAGAGAGAGAGAGAGAGAGAGAGAGAGAGAGAGAGAGAGAGAGATAGAGAGAGAGAGAGAGTAGAAGGGGAGAGTGAGAGAGTGAAAGAGGAAAAGAAGGAAAGAGAGAGAGCCAAGAGTGGACGTGGGACGCATTTCGTGAATAAAATGTCCAGACAGAAACGGAATGTCAGAGAGAAGCAGAAATAGAAGCTCACACACGCAGAAACACACATACATACACGTGTCTATCTATCTATCTATCTATCTATCTATCTATCTATCTATCTATCTATCTATCTATCTATCCGTCTGCCTGTCTGTCTGTTGTGGGGAAAGCCTCGTGGCTTAGTGGTTCGGGTATTCGGCACACGATCGTGAGGTCGTGAGTTCGGTACGTGGCGGGGCGTTCAGTCATTGGGCAAGGCACTTCATTTCTCGTTGCTCCACTCCACTTAGATGGCAAAAATGAGTAGTACCTGTAATTCAAAGGAGGGTGCCTTGTCATATCCTGTGTCACGCTGAATCTCCCTGAGAACTACGTGTTTGTGGAGTGCTCAGCCACACGCACATACTTTAATTACACAAGCTGTTCCGTTGATCAGATCTTCTGAAACACACGTTGTCGTAACCAACGGAGATCCAGTTTTATTGCTGTTGTTAGTGTTGCGCTTTACGTTTTATCTTCTTCCCTTTTTTCAGTCATTAAATGGCGACCATACTGGGATGGGCCTAAAATTGTGAATTAAGTCCCTCTTGTTTGAGTCCTTTCTTAGCAGCGTCACCCCGCCCCCGGTTCACAGACTTTGGAATGCTCCCGTTCTGCTGCCTGTTGGTATAGACACATGCAAGGAGGTGTCCAAACAAGTCTGGCATGATATAATACAGTTCGTTTGGAAGACCATCTTGTCCCGGCAACTTGTCCCCGCCGCAGTCCGACAATGGTCGATAATATAATACCGGTTGAGAGCTGGGGTAAGCTTAACAACTACTGGGTATGAGTATAAAAGAACTGCACCCCGCTCTCAAGCCATGTCAAGCCTCATCAGACTAGTATGATTTCAAGTTCAAATTTGCAATCCTCTCACCCAACATCGGACATGGTTGATGGAGAAAACATCCTGAGGCCTTAGACCTGCTGTGGACTGAACATAGACATTTTAATCCCCAAAATGTTATTAATGTTTCTCATTTCTTGTTTATGTCATTATTGCTGTTTATATTGTTGTTGATGTGATTATTGTTATTGTTGCTTACATCGGTTACATTGACATTGTTATTCTTTTTTTATGTTGTTATTACTGCTGTTTCCAAGGCGACGAGCTGGCCGAATCGTTAGCACGCCGGGCAAAATGCTTTCCAGCATTTCGTCCGTCTTCATGCTCTGAGTTCAAATTCCACCAACGTCGATTTTTTTTACCTTTTATCCTTTCGGAGTCGATAACCTTAAGAACCAATGAAACACTGGGGTCAATGTAATCGTCCAGCCCTACTCCCCACAAGATATTAGGCCTTGTGCCTTTAGTTGAAAGGATTATTACTGTTGTTGTGTATTTTATTGTTGCCATTTTTGTTATTACTGTACATGTTGTGGTTATCATTGCTGTTCATGTTGTTGCTGATGCTGATGATGATGTTGATGTTGTCATTATTGTTTATGTTGCTGTTAATTAATGTTTTTACTGCAGTTTACGACGTTGTTTTTTTCTTTTTATACCGTTTTCTTTTTTTGTTATTCAATTCGTTAACTGAAGATATTTGTCTTCGTTGTTGTTCTCACATTTTCTTGCAGTAGCAACAACAAAACCTGCAGTAGTAGTAGTAGTAGTAGTAGTAGTAGTAGTAGTAGTAGTAGTAGTAGTAGTAGTAGCAGCAGCAGCAGCAGCAACAGTAGCAATTATTCGCTGTTGGCAGCGGCGGCGGCGGCGGGGTTGTAGATATAGAATTATCCATGTCTGTGTTCTAAAGATAACACCCTAGACTCTTATAGGTTAAGGTGTGTCACTTTATCTAAATTGACATTATTGAAATATTTATCAGTGATGCTCTTCTCATCAACTGGAAACGGTAAATGTCAATGGTATACACACAACTAACCGGTAGATCTTCATTGGGTTTGAACTTTCGGATCTTCTGCTTACTGTCTCCCATACATCATGTTCATACGTTCGTTCATTCGGTCATTCAACGGTTACTTCATTCACTTATTAATTTATCAATTAATTCATTCATAATTATATTCACACATTTTGCTAGTCATATAATTGTCCGTTCGGTCGTTAGGTATTTTATTAATTTACTTAAGTATTTTCTCATTTACCCACTTATTCATTAATTCCATCATTCATCTATTACATCATTCGCATTTTCATAAATTTTCTATTATTTATTCATTCATTCATTCACTTACAAAAATCATTCGCTGTTAAGTTTTCCAATTTTCATTCATTCAGGCATTCGGTCATTTACTTATTCACTCGTTATATTCACATATGCATATTTACAGGTTTTCTAATTTATAATTCGCTTATTTCAATGATTCACTCATTCACCGATTATCTCATTTATCCATTCACTCGTTCGTATTCTTACAAATTTTCATTCATTCAGTCATTTCATTTTCTCATTTGTTCACTAATGAGAAGGGGAGATAATTGCATAAATGAAGACTAGCTCTAACAATTGCACTACGTGAAGGAAAAGGCATTCTGTCCGTCTGGAGACAGGGGACCGCTGTGGCCAGGCGTGTCAGACTCAATAGAGAATGAAAAAAATAAGCGAATGAGTTAATTGATACCTGAGGTGGAATCGATGAGTGTCAGAAGAAGTTAACGGTTAACTGTAGAAATGAACGTGTGTGTTTAGGAATGGATAGACACAAACGTTCATCTTTGAAATAATTTATCCATTCGGTTTATTCGTTCATTCAATGATATATATTCAGTTATTCAATAATTCATTCGCACTTCATAACCTGGTGGCTGAATGTAGTCAAGTGTTTGACCCGCACATCTATTATGTCATCAACACACGCACACACATACGTACCAGCCCCACATATATGTGAATATATACATACACACATTCATATATATATATATATATATATATATATATATATATATATATATATATATATATATATATATATATATGTATGTATGTGTGTGTGTGCATGTAAGTGTGTATGTGTATATATATACACACATATGTATATATATCTATATGTGTGTCTATGTGAATATATACATACATGTTTGTATATATATATATATATATATATATATATATATATATATATATATATATATATATATCAAACTGTCGATTAATATTAACGAATGCTTTCTTGCTAAGTGGAGGGAGAAGTTAGCGATTATCAGACAACTCTCTCCCAATGAAACTAGATCTGTACGAAACTGTTCGGTAACATTAACTGCCCGTTGAGAGAGTATAATATTATATTGATACTACTACTACTACTACTACTACTACTACTACTACTACTACTACTACTACTACTACTACTACTACTACTACTTGTAGTAGTAGTCGTAGTAGTAATACAGCCACTGTATTACCTAATATGCAACAACCTGTGTTTTTTTTCTGACACGAAAAAATGTTATTGGAAAATTGCACATGTGTGAGTGCATGTGTTTTTATGCCTGTGTGTGCATCTGTACCTGCACACACACACACGCACGCACACACATATATATATATATAACCACATATATATATATTATTCATGTGTGTGTATATATATATATATATATATATATACATATATATATATTTATGTATATGCGTACATGTGTGCGTGTATTAGGGTGTGCTTGCCTCTTTTGAATGTTGCAGTATGAGGGCTGTTGTTGAGGTAACAAACCATGGCATTTCCATTGACGGGGTGCAAATCCTATCTCTATTACTTGATGACAAACCCAGTTGCCAACGATATCAAGTAACATGTCTCCTGATCCCTCGTACAAACCATTCTTAAATTTATACTCCCAGCAAATTCGGCAGAAATGCTGCTTTTAACTGCAGAATATAATTTTGGCAAGTTACTTACCGCTAGAAGTAGAGACAATAGCTTCATACACATGTATTATTCGTGATGCAATAGGCTGTTATACAGTGATGCAGGAGCGGCAATGGGGAGTGTTAATATGACCCACAAAAAGGTAAAAAAGGTCAATCAAACAATTCTTATCAGGCTACAGTGACATTTGTAAAATATAGGAAGTAGTTCCCTATATACTGATCACGTGGTTTAGAAAAAACATTTGACGTTTATCTCTCTATCTCTATATATACTTATACACACATCCCCACGTACATTTACATACCAACAAGGCTTGTAAGACCAGTTTTCTAAATTCTGTGGCGTATATATATTCCCTTGCCGGACAGAACGACGATCCCTTGCAGAGTTACTCATTTTTGTCAGCTAAGCGGATTGGCGGAATGTGAAATGAAGTGTTTTGCTCAGAGCACAAAGCATTCTCCTGACCAGGAATCAAAACCACCATCCTACGTTTATGAGTGAAACACCCTGACCACAAAGCCACAGCTTAGCTGACGAAAATGAGTAACTCTGCAAGGGATCGTCGTTCTGTCCGGCAAGGGAATATATATACGCCACAGAATTTAGGAAACTGGCCTTACAAGCCACACACCTCTATTACGCATACATACATGTATATATATATATGTATATATATATATATATATATATATATATATATATATATATATATATATATAT
>NC_142942.1:17464071-17471571 GCF_046866305.1 Octopus bimaculoides | reverse complement strand
GAATACAACAATGTAATATAATGAAGCAATAACAAGACCGTAACGCAAACAAACTGTAAATAAGTAACAATTAGCAACGACGGACGTTGAAGAAAAAATTATATACCAATAACAACAGCCGTAACAACATCAACAACAACAGCAGCGACAACAACTAGAACAACGAAGTGGTGTAACAAGCATTAAGAAATTTGTATATAAGAATTGTTTAATAATTGTAATGCATTTGTTTAATGGCTGATCGGGATAATAAGGAGTGAGGTAAACAGAGAGAGAGGAGGATATGAAAGGAGGCAAAAACTTTTCAGTTTTAGATTATCAACATATAGGTAGGTAGGGGCCTAGTCGGAAATGTATAGGTGGATATTTAAGGTGGGGACGACGGTGGTGTTGTTGGTAGGGGTAGTGACGGTGGTGAAGGTGGTAGGGATAGTGATGCTGGTGATGGTGGGGAAGTGATGGTGGTGATGTTGATTATAAAGATGATGATGATGATGATGATGATGATGATGATGATGATGGTGATGGTGATGGTAGTGATGGTGGTGGTGATGATGATGTTTATGATGATGATGATGATAGTATTTGTGATAGTGGTGGTGATGATTGTGGGGATGATGATGATGATGTTGATGATGATGAAGGGAGAAGATGAATACATTTACGATGAAGATGATGTGTAGGAGGAAGGCTAAGAAAATAGTTTTCATGGTGATGCCCGTCGGGCGAAATTCTTAGCGGTATTTCGTCTGTCTCTACGTTCTGAGTTCAAATTCCGACGAGGTCGACTTTGCCTTTCATCCTTTCGGGGTCGATAAATTAAGCACCCTCCCCAAAAATTTCGGGCCTTGTGCCTACAACAGAAAAGAATATTTTTCTACGTCAAACAATCATTGCATCAGACCAAATATCTGCAGGAATCAATCATCTGACATTCCTGATTTTTCTTGATTCTTCTATAATAATAACGACGACCATGACGATGATGATGACGACGGTGATGATGATGATGACGATGATGACTATGACGGTGTTTCGAATTTACCACAAGGCAACGAATCATCAAGGGTTTATTACAGGATATGTTTCTCAATATCTGCGTAGGTTTATCTAAAAACAAAACATGCCACAGGGTGACGGAAAAGCGTATATGTATATTCTCTTAAGTTTATGACTGAGTTATTTATAATATATATCTAAAAATATATGGATTTGTTGCTTTGCATTCTATTACAAGTATACACAAACATAAATACATACATGCGTACATATATGCATAAATAGATACACCCACGCATAGAAATACACATATATATATAATATATATACACATGTGCATCTGTAGGTATTACATATACATGTATACGCACGCATACATGTAAATATTTACAAATAAATATATATTCATATAGATTTAGACATATAAATATGTATGCGTGAACACTTGGGTGTACACATTTAAATTATGTATTTGTTTGCATTACATTATATCCAGCGGATTCTTAATTTAGTTAACTTTAAAGTATCATTCATGAAAACGCTGTCGATTTTAATACGCTATTCAACAAAGACATTAAATGGCCGCTTTCAGTTTACACAAGTCACGAACGTCATAAAAACCACATCGCTGCAAATGATATTTTCGTTGAAGAGGCACCGAGACCATTAAGGAGACTTTTCATCATTCTTCTAATCAATATAATCTATTCTTTTATTCTTTCATTCTTTTACTCGCCGGTATATTTTATCAATTATTTATCAATCCATCCGTCCGTTCTGTTTGTCAACCTGCCTAAGTACTTGTATATGTACATGCTTACATAGCTGTAGGGACACATGCATATATAAATATATACATGCACGTGTATATATACATATATATATATATATATATATATATAGATATATATAAAAAATTATGTGTATATGTATAAGCATATATATATGTGTGTGTGTGTATGTGTGTGTCAGTATGTGTGTATGTATATGCCTATTTATATATAAATAAATATGTGGGTATAAATAGGTGTTGTGCGTATGAGTGTGCTTGTGTGTGAAGGTGTGTGTTTGTTTCTATTGCATTAAACCCAGTAGGTATTTTCTATAGACTCGCTTGGTGTATTTATGAAGGTGTAATTGTATGATAAATATAAATTTGGATACATTTTAAAACATACATGCATACATACATACATACATATACATACACATATATTCAAACACATATATATGTATGTGTGCATACAGATATATACACGAATTT
The DNA here is from genome assembly GCF_046866305.1 of Octopus bimaculoides. Taxonomy (NCBI): domain Eukaryota; kingdom Metazoa; phylum Mollusca; class Cephalopoda; order Octopoda; family Octopodidae; genus Octopus; species Octopus bimaculoides. The sequence goes on along the minus strand of NC_142942.1, from coordinate 17,469,308 downwards.
TCTTAGGAGCCATGGGGGAAAAAATAAAGTCACAATGAATGAGAATGAAAAAGTAGCCGATAAACAGACATAAACAAATCTGAATTCAAAACAATCGCGGGAGTGACGTGTGACAACGACGCCTAACGGTAGATATTGCAACTACGGTGCAACATGAACTCCGAAAGACAGATAAATAAGACAACACAGTAGATTTCATGATTTCGTTCAAAAACCTACACTATTTTATGGTGTGTATCTTAACGTTTACTGTACGTATTTTAGTATGATTTTATATGCTTTTATTCCTATTTATTGTACAGTAACATGATTTTATGTGCTTTTAACGGTTTTCTAGTGATTTTACGATTTCAATATTTTTGGCAGACAGACGTAAAGTCGAGTAAAATAACCTGATTTTTATTTTTCCGTATATTACTTTTCAAAACCGATGTATAATCGAGAACGACTGAAATCGAAACGACTTAAGCTGAAGTACGCCTATATATATATATATATATATATTTATGTATGTGCATATGTATATATATATATATATATATATATATATATATATATATATATATATATATATATATATATATATATTTATACATAGTAGCTACTTCCTTGTATATGAGCAAAGCCATGACTTGGAAGTATCACTGAAATGAGTCATTGAGGATGCAATGTAAGGTCCTTGTATGACTCTTGAGCTCGGCCAAATGTTTGCACATTCCATTGCATAATGCACATTTGTTCAGGCTGGCAGAGGGAAAAAGATGCAATAGTAAAAATCTTTCAACATGCCTTTTGAATCCTCCAACTGAAAGGCACACCTTTCCACCTTGCTGTGGACAATAACCGGACCACAATTTACGAGGAGTGCCTGTGGGTTCTCGGATGACAGCCCAAGCCTGCCTGACTCAAGCATTTCCTTCCACAAATCTCACACATAAAAAGCAACACTGCCTCATTTTCCATAGGTTCATTCTTTCTAAGTCTTCTCTTGATCGTCTCGTGCTTCATTCTCTCTTCTTCAAACTTCGAACAACCACTGAGCATACTTTTCCGCCATCCATTTCGGTCTTATGCCTCCCTCTCCCAATCAACAACTGAAAATCCCGTCTGCGTCAGCAATTCTGATCCATCATTGAGCTTCATGTTGGGCTGGCCTCCTACCATCTTCCAGCTCACCATACAGAAGTTGCTTAGGCATACATGTATGTGCGTGTTTATAATATATATATATATATATATATATATATATATATATATATATATATATATATATATATATATATGCACACACGCGAATATCTATCTATCTATCTATCTATCTATCTATCTATCTATCTATCTATCTATCTATCTATCTACCTGTCTCTCTCTCTCCCCCTTCTCTCTCTCTCTCTCTCTCTCTCTCTCTATATATATATATATATATATATATATATATATATATATGCTTACACGCACACTTATATATGAATATATATATTTATATATATTGTTGACTTGAGTCAATTTGTTCATGACGTAATTGGATCTCGGGTCTTTTGCGGGACATAAGCTATTATATCGTTCCCTCGTCACTGTAGCCATTAATACATTCACATAGACACATCCATACGCATGCTCACGCTCATATAAAGATATCACTTTTGTTTTTTCTTTTTTATACATATTTTATCATCACTTCGTGATAATGTTATAGCATTCGATATCAAGGTTTTACATCTGATAACAGGTAAATGATATCCTCTACTTGTGTCTATTTTTGTATATCATTTCAATACGGAAATAGAATATCAATGACCATACCGTAGACATATTTTGAGATATCATTTTATGTAATAATAATAATAATAATAATAATAATAATAATAATAATAATAATAATAATAAAAATAATAACAACAACAATAATGATAATAATAATAATAATAATAATCCTTTTTACTGGATGCACAAGGCTTCAAATTTGGGGGAACGGATTAAGTCGATTACATCGACCCCAGTTCATAGGTGGTACTTAATTCATCGCTCCCGAAAAGGTGAAAGGCGAAGGTGACCTCGGCGGAATTTGAACTCAGAATGTATCGGCCGACAAAATACTGCTAAGCTAACGATTCTGCCAGTTCGCCGCCTTAATAATAAGTAGGTCGTGCAGAGGAAGCAGGTGATAAAAATGAGACTACTAGATAGTAATAATAATAATAATAATAATAATAATAATAATAATAATAATAATAATAATAATAATAATAATAATAACAACAACAACAATAATAATGATTGCTTAGTAGAGATGTCTACTGTTGGAATGGAACTATACTCCAAGTACATTTTCTTCTTTGTTCCTTCTTCTACGCATCACTCTCGCTTCTTACTACACATCTCCTCTTATAGATGTAATAATCCATTCTTCTACTTTTACCGTCTCCGATGAAGGGATGCATTTAATTTTCTCTGAAACAGCTGTAAGACTTTATACGTAAAATATAATTCTAAATTTGCCATTGGTCTCTTTATCTTATTCTTTCTATATATATATACACGACCCATGTTATATTACCCACTCATGTTGCAACCACGACAGGGGTAAAACTAGTCGGTATACAGCACTTACTCGGTATTACCTGTATCCTTAGGGTTTGGTTGACTCCAATACCCTTCATAACCTTGAAATATATATATATATATATATATATATATATATATATATATATATATATATATATATATATATATGTATATGGGTGTACGTTTATGTTTTCGCACCATTATTTCTCCGAAGTTTGATAATCATTGCTCAAAGTTCCGATTTAAAAATATTAAAAAGATTGATACGGTTTTGTATTTCTGGTTAAATTTCGTAATTTTCGTTCCATCAATTCAAACTGTTTGCTGCAACGACAAGGAAATATCCTGTTCGTTTTATTATTTAATTTAGAAAAAAAATGTAAGTAATTTATTTATCAATAAACCGATTCACCCAACTTATTCAATGACTTCTATGAATATATATTTTTCTAAAATTGCTCTCTCCATCCAACAGCGTGCAAGATGACGTTGAAGAGGAGGGAGATGGCCCCAGGATCGTGACTTGAGTTGAGAAAAACATTAAACGCAGTAGGCCTCCGTACATATATATACATTCATACATGCATACATACATGCATACATACATACGTACATACATATACACATGTAGGCATACATGGACACGCATATATAATATATATAGTATATATAAGAAATTATATGTATCTATATATATGTAAATATATATATACATATTATATATATATATATACACACATATCTGCATGTATGTATATACCTATATATATATATGTTTATATATATAAACATATATGTGTGTGTCTGTGTGTATGTGTGTGTGTGCGTATGTGTGTGTGTGTGTGTTAATGCATGTATTTATGTGTAGCATATTTATGTATCCGAATATTCTTTTGATAAACGGATTTCTTTGATACGATCAAATAGATATTTCTCTGGAAATCTAACTGTGAATTTCCTGTGTTCATTGTTAGATATATTCGCGACTAGCTTGAGACAGTTTCATGTTAAAATATACACATGATGTTTAAGAGGCGTGGAAACGGAGCGAATAAGAGACATATTGATATAGGTAATTAGATAGTCAGATGAAGAAATAGTGAGAGGGAGACGGCGTGAGAAAGAGACAGAGACAGAAATATAGAGGCAAAAAAAAAAGTCATAAAAAAGAAAATAGAAACAAGCTTTCAGAGTAATGTACATATAAGTGTATTTTTATTTATCTACGAGTAATGGATATAAAGTTTTAAATGCCCCTATATATGGATGTGTGACCGTGTTTACTAAGAAGATTTATGCACCGACAGACAGACAGATAAACAGACATACGCACGCACGCACACACACACACAAACACACACACACACACACACACATGTATGCATATATGAATATATTTATGTATGTATATATAAAATTCTCTTACTAGACACGCGCACGCACTTTAATATTGATCTCTCTCTCTGTCTTTCTCTCTCTCCCTCTCTCTCCTTCTCTCTCTCTCTCTCTCTCTCTCTCTGTATATATATATATATATATATATATATATATATATATATACGCACACAAACACACACACACACACACTCACACACACGCACAAACACACAAATACGCATATATATATATATATATACATATGTATGTATGCAAACCATACATACACACACATCTTTATATATATATATATATATATATATATATATATATATATATATATATATATATATTTATATACATGCCTAGTGGTGCTTGACGATAAGTGCGCCGTAAGTGGATGTTTGTGTTTAACTAAAGACCAATAGACAAATGGGGGTGTATGAAAATATCTACACATAGCTATAACTATATATATATATATATATATATATATATATATATATATATATATATATATATATATATATATATATATATATATGTATGTATATATATATATGGCTGCGTGTGTATGTGACTGCCATCATATAAGCCATAACTTGCCTACAGGTTAAATATAGTTGATATTTTCATTGCAGTACATCGCATCAGCGCCATTAAAATTATTGAAAATTTTGAGTAAATAAAACATACAAAGGACGCGTGTCTGCGTCTTTCTGCCTGATGTCTGTCTGTCTGTCTCTCGCCATATATATACGAAATGAAGGCGGGGGGGGGATACACACATACACGTACACACATATCTGTGCATATATTTATATGTATAATGTATTGATAAACACGTTGTCCTATATATGCCTACAAGCATTTTATATATAAAGAAGTTTTATTACTGTTGTGTAACGAAATATGTTCTATATATATGTATATGTGTAAATATATACACACACACACATATATATATATATTTATATATATATGTGTGTGTGTGTGTGTGTGTGTGTGTGTGTGTGTGTGTGTGTGTGTGTATCTGTGTGTGTGCCTGTGTATGTGTGTTTAACTGTACACACACACACACACACTCACATATGATTTGATGTGATCTAGTTTTCACACACACACACACACACACACGCATATATATATATATATATATATATATATATATATGCGTGTGTGTGTGTGTGTATGTGTATTTCTGTCTTTGATTGTCCCCTGCCACCGCTTGGCGAGTGGGGAAGGTTTATTTACATCCTCCGCAGCCTTTGCGGTTCGGCAAAAGAGACCAGTAG
>NC_142942.1:17434071-17456571 GCF_046866305.1 Octopus bimaculoides | reverse complement strand
TCGCATCACACCACGCACACACTACAACTGACCAACTACTTTCTCCCTTTCTCCCTTCCTCATTTTCACACTACATACGTCAAGATCACCAGCATTCTACCTCCCACACACAGCCCCTCGTTCCCGATCACCGTTTGTTATCTCCCCCTTTCTTAGCTCTCCTGAAATAAGAATTTCTAACTTCCGGTCAGTCATTGTTATGATCGGCCATTATTATGATTGACCGTTGACTGAACACTATTCAATTTCTTTTCTTTTTTCTCCGTGTTTTTCTCCTTGTCTCCGTATTCTTTCTGTTGAAGAGCGTAACTCGAAACGTCAAAGACTTTCCGTATTCCCGAGCGTCATACTAATATATACTTTTGTTATTTACACCACCTGTCCTCGTCTGTTGTTATTATTTGTATATTCTCCCATATATATATATATATATATATATATATATATATATATATATATATATATATATATATATATATATATAAACGATAATAAGAGTGAAAAAACTACAGAAGGCTTGTGTTACATGGTTAAAGTATATATTTAGATTATGTCAGAAAAATGTTAGAAAAATGTTAGAAAAATGTTATAAAATCTTTTTGGTATATAAACGTTGTATTTTGAGAAATAACCGGTTTCGTGTTGTCTTTTCAAATTTCTCTAATTCATTGTGTCGTGTTCGTTGAAGTAGAGAAATTTGAAAAGACAACACGAAACCGGTTATTTCTCAGAATACAATGTTTATATACCAAAAAGATTTTCTAACATTTTTCTAACATTTTTCTAACATTTTTCTGACATAATTTAAATATATACTTTAACCATGTAACACAAGCCTTCTGTAGTTTTTTCACTCTTATTATCTTTTATACATCCAACCACGTGCTTTCACATACCAACTTTCTCACACACACACACACACACACACACACACACACACACATATATATATATATATATATATATATATATATATATATATATATATATATATATATATATATATATATATATATATATTTATATATACGACACGATCTGTGTGCCTTGTTTGAAAATATAAGGACAGTTCGTGTCGTATAGCCAGCTGGAGACGATGTCTCCTAGAGCTAAATTACAGTAACATTAGTCCTAAACCAGGACTGCCATGTTATGTTGGCAAACAATCTTTACTACACACATATATATATATATAGAGAGAGAGAGAGACAGACAGACAGACAGAGAGAAGCGCACGTGTGTCTGAGTGGTAAGAAGGTTGTCTCCTAACCACATGGTTCCGGGTTCCGTCCCACTGCGTGCCACCTTGGCCAAGTCTTTTCTACCAGACACTTGTGGATTTGGTAGACGGAATCTGAAAGAAGCTCATCGTATATATGCATATATGTTTACACACATATATATATATATATATATATATATATATATACACACACACACACTCACAAACATTCACACACAAACACGCATACACACACATACAAATGCACATAAAAAGAAGGTTAGGAATCCCATCGTAGGCTTCCATTAGAATGACAACCGAGAATTACGACATGTTGATGACACTGAATTGTAAGATTAATTTGTGTGTGCTGCATTTACAAAGAAGACATTTAAAAAAAAAACGGTTTTGTATTAGCATTGTGATTATATAGGTCAGAACGGAAGAAAGACCGGAAGTAGGTTGCCGAGTCGCTTTCGTTAGAAAGGTTAAACACATACAGTATATATGCAAACACACACACATATATATATGTATGTGTGTGTGCATGTGTGCATATATATATCCATATCTATCTATCTATCTATCTATCTATCTATCTATCTATCTATCTATCTATCTATCTAATTATCTATCTATCTATATATATATATATGCATATGTATATATATATAAATATAGATATATATGCACACACATGTACGCGTGTATGTATGTATATGAGGTTGTGGTTGTATATATGTGTTTGTGGATGTTAATGCGTCGCTGAGTGACAATGTGTGAATGCATGAAGATCATTGACTCACTGACGAATGTTTGCATCACATACAAAACCACATCACACACACAACACACTCACATAAACACACATAAACACACACACGCAGGTATTTTACTTCCTGGTTGATGTTTTACTTCGCCCAAATTCCTAGTTTCACCCAGAATTGTATTGGATTAAGCGAACACGCGAAAGCAGGGTACTCGGAATTGCCCCGACTTCTATCATCAATATGTATGAAGATGAAGGCGTGAGCTGGCAGAGACGTTAGCGCGCCGGGCGAAATGCTTAGCGGTATTTCGTCTGTCTTTACGTTCTGAGTTCAAATTCCGCCGAGGTCGACTTTGCCTTTCATCCTTTCGGGGTCGATGAATTAAGTACCAGTTACGCACTGGGGGTCGATATAATCGACTTAATCCGTTTGTCTGTCCTTGTTTGTCTTCTCTGTGTGTAGCCCCTTGTAGGCAGTAAAGAAATAAGAAACGTTTGAACTCCGGGTGAAGTGCCTAGCGGTGTTTCGTCTGCTGTTACGTCGTCCTGAGTAAGAAAAAGAAGAAGAAGAAGAAGAAGAAGAAGAAGAAGAAGAAGAAGAAGAAGAAGAAGAAGAAGAAGAAGAAGAAGATGATGATGATGACGATGATGAAGAAGAAGAAGAAGACTATATATATATTTAGATAGATAGATAGATAGATAGATAGATAGATAGATAGATAGATAGATAGATAGATATAGTGAAATAGATATATGCGTGTGTGTGCCTCATGTATGCAATAATTTGTGTTCTACATTTATAACATTCCTCATATGTACGAAATAATACATAATTGCGATGACCCAGATTAACAACAAACATAGCATTATTATCTACTTAGTTCTGGAAGTTTTATATATAAACGTATTCGTTTATATTTGTAGGTATAAAGCTATTTATTTATACAATCCATTCGTTTAAATTGCTAAATACGTCGGAATTGCAATGTAGTCAAGGCATGCATTGGTACTAACATATGCATAAAAACAGTCTAGCCTACACACATACAAATGTATTCGCAAGCGTATAGCAAACTATCTATCTACCCACACAGACACAGACACACAGAAACAGACACGTAAGTATATATATATATATATATATATATATATATATATATATATATATATATATATATATATATATATATATATATATATATATATGTATGTGTATGTGTGTGTGTACGTATATGTGTATACATATGTATATGTGTGTGTGTATGTATATATGGATAGGTAAAGTGTATGTATGCATATGTATACGGGTAATATAGTATAGTAAAGAGAAATAAACAAAATAATTAATTAATCGAGTGGAAATCCACAGGAGAGCAATAAAAATAGAAAATTAAGGAGTTATCTCCCCTATAATAACAAAGACGAAAGCTAACGAGATCCTAAAGACCTAATAATAGTTATGTATGTGTTTTTTCGTGTTTTGTTCGAAAGGTAACCACTCCTGAAGAAGTGCCAAACGTCTAAATCCAATGGACCAGTCACTGGATAAGTTTGGCACAGAAATGTTAACATAGAGTGGTGAATAAATCGATATATCGAATTTGAAGTCTCTGTCTCTTTTGAATATGAAAATTTAAAAGTTTAAAAACGTTATGATATAAATATAAACTGTGAGAACGACCCTTAAGGAATCTAATTAATGATCTCCCAAGGTAAGTTCTTATGCTATATTGGTAACGGTTGCTACATCCTCTGGGAAAATTATTATATATATATATATATATAACTTTTATAAGTAATATTCTAAAAGAATATATAACTGAACTTATATTGAGTGCTCAATTATTTTGATCAAATAAATGAGTATATTATTGATAAGTTTATGAATTTATTAATAATACAAAAACACACGTATATATATATAGGTGTATTAGAATCTGACAGAGTACTAACTACAGAAATTGAGAAGGAATACATTGAAAGAGTGAGGAAGCTAATGAAGCCAGAGCTAAATGGCCCGAATCTAGTGAAGGCTGTAAATATTTGGGCAGAATCATTATTTAGCTACTCAGCAGCTTTTGTAGATTGGACAAAAACTCAATTAGCAAAGCGAGATAGAACTAGCAAGGAACTCAATATGAATGGAGGACTTCACCCAAGGACAGGAGTAGCAAAGTTATACCTACCTAGAAAGGAAGGCAGAAGATGGTTAATATCGGAAGATGGTTAATATCGGAAGAAGGCTGCTTGGAGTTAGCTAGAGTAGATATAGACTCCTATGTAGGTAATAATGAAGAAAGTTTATTAAAAGCTGTTAGAGTCACAGCAAAACCAAAAACCCAAACGAATGTTACTTGTTGTAGCCCGATATTCGGATTTTTTCTTTTCCAACACCTAATCTGTTGAGTGTATATGAAAATAACAATAATAATAATCCATTCTACTAAAGGCACAGGGCCCAAAATTTGTGGGGAGGCGACTCGTCGATTACATCGACCCCAGTGTTTCACTGGCATTTAATCTATCGACCCCGAAAGGATGAAAGGCAAAATCGAAATCCCGGCAGCATTTGAACTCAAAACACTTATGGTGTTATAATGTGTGAGAGAGATAGAGATAGAAAAAGAGAGGAGAGAGAGAGACAAATAGACAGAAGTAGATATATATATATAGAGAGAGAGAGAGGGAGGGACAGAAGGGGAGAGAGGGAGAGCAAGAGTAGATAGATAGAGAGGGAGAGAAGGAGAGTGAGAGAAGCAAGATTCTCGTTAACATCCTGTTATTGGATATTTGATTTTAACCACCTTGGAATTTAAAAAAGAAAAAGAAAAAGCAAACTGGACCCGAGCAGGATTTGAAACTAGAACAGGAAGTGCCGAGACAAATACCGCAAGGAATTTGCACAACGCTATTTTGAATTTCTTATAAGAATCATCGTCGTCATCATAAAACATTGAAGTGATGATCAGCATCGATATCACCGTCATCACCATCATCATCATCATGGACATTATCATCATCGTCATCATAATCATCATCATCGTCATCCTCCTTCCCCTCATCACTCTCCTCCTCCTCCTCCTCCTCCTCCTCCTCCTCCTCCTCATCATCATCATCAATACCGTCATCATCATCAGCAGCAGCACCAGTAGTAGCAGCAGCAGCAGCAGCAGCAGCAGCAGTAGCAACGTTGTCGAATTTCTCTTAACTATTCAATCACTTCACATTACTTCGATATTTTCACAGTTTTATTTTTTTTTAATGATCTCTTGATGTAATTAAGTTTGTGTGCGTTGTTTCCATATGAATGGATATGTATATGTATATGCATATACATATATATATATATATATATATATATATATATATATATATATATATATATATATATATATACGTCTATAGACATAAACACATATATGCATATACAGAGATAAACACACCCTACATGTATATGAATATATATATACACACACACACACATATATACATAATATATATATATATATAGATAGATAGATAGATATATACATATGTGTGTATTTATATATGTATATACATGTGTTTAATTATCTCTACATATGCTTATGTATATATGTATGTATGTATATATATATACTGTGTATATTGATACTTATATATCGATATTTATCTATATATATATGCATATGTATATTGGTGTATGAATATATACGCATATGTATATATATATATATGTGTGTTTGTGTGCGTGTGTGTACATGTGAAAATAAATGTGTGTATATGTATGTATATATATTCATATATGTATATAAATATATATATATGCATATTTATATATATATATATGTATGTATATGAACATAATATATATATATGTATATACACGCACACATACACTCAAACACTCGTATGTGTATGTGTATACGCATGCGTGGTTTGTACGAAGAAGGCGGTCGAGAGAGAGACATATAAAGCAGGACGGATTTTGGCAAACGCATAAAAATTGAAATAAAGAGCAACACACACGCACACACACACACACACACACACACACACACACACACACACACACACACACACGCACGCACGCACATATACACAGACAGACGTACACTAACATACGTTAGTCGCCATATCTTATTGACTCTAATATTTCTAAAGTTAATCCTTTTAAACTATGAATAACTTTATTTGTTTTCTTTAGAAATTTGTAACTGTTTTTTTTTATTGTGTATGGTTACCTAGTGGAGGGTCTTTGATATTTAATAATTTTCTTTTTTTATAATCATTTCATTATACCTCATACAATGCGGACAGTCATTAATTCGAGTGTACAAAACACGGAAAACTGTTTACCCACATTTCAATAATGTCCACGCATATACATATACATGATTATACAAACGTACGTGCGTACATATGCGTATATATATATATATGCACACATACACATAAAGACAAGCATATATATATACATATATATATACATATATAGACATATACTATACAGTTATGGTCATTCAGTGACAGAAGGCAACACATTAATACATACGAATATATATTTTATAACTGAATAAAAAAATATTCGGTTTTACCTATTTAAATATCTATCTATCTATATATATATATATATCTATCGATCGATCGATCGATCGGTATACATGTGTGTGTGTATGTGTGTGTGTGTGTGTGTGTGTGTGTGTGTGTGTGTGAGAGAGAGAGAGAGAGAGAGAGAGAGCTAGATAGATTGTGTAATAAATAAAAGAAGCAGAAAATGGATTTAACGCAATGTTTTATTAATCGTAACAATCGTTTCGACGCATCTTGCATCGGTTGCTCAGAAGCGAGATACTGTACAACTGGTTGTGGTGCTTCGTCCGGTGCCAATGTGTTACGTCAGGTGACTTTCCAAATGGTACCTCGTTCAATAAACTCAGCTTCACTTGGTTCTTTTATAATGCATGTAACTATTCACCTGAAGTTGGTTACCCACAGCTCCCGTCGTTTGAAACCATAAAAAGTGTAAGCAATCAGCTACAGGTAAATAACAAGATGCATTATAACAACCAAGCGAAATCTCTCTATTTCTCTCTTTCTCACAGTCTCTTTCTCTCTATATATATGCACGCGCGCGCGCGCGTATGGGTATCTTTGTATCCGTGTTTGTCCCGCTGCCAAAGCTTGACAAACGATGTTGTTGAGTTTACTTAGCGCTCCAGCGAAACAGACCGATAAAATAATTATCATGCTTTAAAAAGAGAAGTACTGGGATCAATTTATTCCACTAGAATTATTGGAAGCGGTGCGTAGTCACGGTCTACTTACTAAAACGAGACATAAAAGAGACACACATATAAATATAAATGTGTATACATACATGCATACATACATACATATATACATACATACATATATATATATATATATATATATATATATATATATATATATATATATATATATGTATGTTTTTGCATGTGTGTGTGTGTGTGTGTGTGTGTTGTGTGTGTGTGTAGTTTGAAAGAAATATACCTGTTTTAAACCATTTTAAAATTTCCTGAAATGTGCTAATTTCCAGTTAGGAAAACGTGAAAAGGAAGTTAAGCGCACCGTACTGCTGCGGCTGCGTAACTTACTTTCAATGTCACCAAGGTCATAGAAAGAATTTTTGAGTGAGTTATGGAATGCGACTCCGATTTAAGCGGAAAATGATTTGCTAAGTAATACTTAGCACCGTTTCCGCCCCATACAGCTTCGCGTTGAGACTCAATGCTAATGTAAAAGTACAATCGTTCCGATCTTTTTTTTTTCTTTCATTTATTGTGTAACTTTACGTTAGAAGTGAATGATCGGAGATATGATGAAAGCTATTTCATGTATGATAATTCCGTCCTCTGTTCGTAAATTGAGAAATCTAGAATTACATTATCGAATGTACGTCGACTACCGTCGCATTTTAAAGACAATGAGGGGGATGGTGTCTGTATATTTAGTTACTGTCTCTATTTGTAGCTGGTGGAATAACTACGATAAGGTACGTTTGTTGACTCGCCTGTCTAATGTAGATGGGATATACGGACATATTCGTTAAAAATTTAGCGGTGTATATAGATGCATAAATATCCATGTACACGCGCACGCACAATCACATATCTGAAATCGGAAATTTCACCTGCGGAGTGCCCCGCGGTAATATCTTGCATCCGCCACTATTCGTTCCGATGTCTGCAACATTCGAACACACACATATGTCTATCTATCTATCTATCTATCTATCTATCTATCTATCTATCTATCTATCTATCTATCTATCTATCTATCTGTCTATCTATCTATCTATCTATCTATCTATCTATCTATCTATCTATCTATCTTGTATACACAGACACACACGCATCATCGGGTAAAGGATAAAGGGCTTAGTGGGTAGGGTAATCGAGTTCAGTTTCTGGAGACGGGTTGTATCCTTGAGCAAGACACTTTATTTCACGTTGCTCCAGTCCACTCAGCTGGCAAAAATGAGTTGCACCTGTTATTCAAGAGGAGACAGCCTTGTCACATTCTATGTAACTCTGAATCTGTCTGAAAGCTACATTAAGGGTACACGTGTCTGTGGAGTACTCAGCCACATGCGCGTTAATCTCACGAGCATGCTGTTCCGTTGATCGGATCAACTGGAGACCTCGTCGTCGTAACCAACGGAGTGCCAGTTATATATGATACTACTACTACTACTACTACTACTACTACTACTACTACTACTACTACTAATAATAATAATAATAATAATAATTATAATAATAATAATAATAATAATGATAATAATAATTGTTTATATGTCATGCGATATGAAATCTGCGATCGGTTTCAAAGACTGATTCATCAGGCGGTGAAACTGTAAATGTCACATGAGTTGTCAAACATGGCGTAGTGTTAACATTACTCTTAATAAAAAAATCAGAAATACTCTTATGATGCTGCTGTAATAGATTTAATAAATGTTAACAGGATAAATGTTTATTATGAAACATTTATGAAACGTCATGCAGTGCAGTGTTAAAGGCGATCAGGCCAATGTGGGCAAGCCCCCCTCTCTCTCTGTCTCTCTCTGTGTCTCTCTCTCTGTATATGCATATATATCATACATCATATATATGTGTGTTTGTGTGTGTATGTCTGTGTGTATGTGTCTGTGTGTGCGTCTGTGTGTGTGTATCTATCTATCTATCTATCTATCTATCTATCTATCTATCTATCTATCTATCTATCTATCTATCCATGTATATACATATACGAAGTTAGATATTCACACGCTTTAAACGTGTTAATATACTACAAAAATCCATATATATATATATATATATATATATATACACACGACCGTTGACTGGACATTATTCAATTTTTTTCTCCGTGTTTTTCTCCTTGTCTCCGTATTCTTTCTGTTGAAGAGCGTAGCTCGAAACGTCAAAGACTTTCCGTATTCCCGAGCGTCATACTAATACATCCTTTTGTTATTTACACCACCTGTCCTCGTCTGTTGTTGTTTTTTCGTATATTCTCCCATATATATATATATATATATATATATATATATATATATATATATATATATATATATATATATATATATATATATATATATATATATATATATATATGTATCATCATAAATATACAGGGATTAGCATTGAGTTGCTTCTCCAACACTCACTGCTAATCCCTGTATATTTATGATGATAAATGGTTTTACCGATAAAGGTTTTTTCATACTGAACTACTTGGCAAAAGTGTTAATTATTAATTCTATTACTAATTGACGATTCCCTGCCCTTATTCTTGTATATATATATATGTATGTATGTATGTATGTATGTATGTATGTATGTATGTGTGTATGTATGTATGTATGTATGTATGTATGTATGTATGTATGTATGTATGTATGTGTGTGTGTTTGTGTGTGTGTGCATGTATATATAACTGTTGTAGTATATTAACTCGTTTAGAGAGTGTTAAATCTTGCTTTAGATGATTGAATTCATAAATTGATATTTTGAGTGCTATAATTTTTTTAGGAATATTTTCCCCATTGTCATGACTCAATACTTCTCGAAGTCTCGAATCGTTTGCCCGAGTTGAATTCCATTTCTTTTTTTTCTTCCCCTTCCAAAATTGCAACCGTTATACGTCTAGTCGAAAATTATTAGACATGTATCACACACACACACACACACACACACACACACACACACACACACACACACACACACACACACACAATAAAGAGAGCCTTATTGCAAACTATGTTTTAATACCAACTGAACTACTTTGTAATCATACAGCATAATATCCCATATGATTTTCAACAAATTACAAAAAAATGAAAAACGAAAAAAGAAATAAAAGATTTTCTCAGTAAGGTTAAATGGAGCATGTGATACGGTGATGTGATAAAATACCTGTACGATGATATTATGCAATTATTTCCAGTAATATCTTATATTTATTATTAAAGGATATCAATATGTTCAGGAAATCCAATATTTGTACATAAATAATGTATTTTTCCTCCCTAAATAATATTATTCTCATTACAAGGAAAATCAACCAAATTCTTCCCTGTCGTTTTGCAGACAAACCAATAATTTCCTATAAATGTGATCCAAAAATGTCATAGCAAATACTAAGTATATATGAATTCTTCGTGGAACAACCTTATTTTTTTTTTTTTACTTTTGCTTTCTTTCTTTTTTGCGTAGATTCTTTGGTTCGAGCAGCAACAGATCAGAAAGCGGGCCAAACGAAATTCAGAGGTTTTGCAACTTTACAGAAAAGACGCCTTTTCAGACACTCTTTGGAGCGAAGAATGGTATTTGGTAAGTGTCGAATTAGTAAAGGAATTACATGCGATATGTGAACATGTATTTAAACATTACACTATACGACACAAACACAGACGCACACACGCACACACACACACACAAATTTACAGAGAGAGAAAGAGTCGATAAAGAGTGAAACAGTGTAGGAGGGAGAGATAGGAAGGAACAAATGAGAGAGAGGATACTGTTGAATAAGGTCATAGAGGGTGCTGTGTCAGACTGGTAGAGATACAGTAAGAAAACTGTATAAGGAGAGAGGTGGATAGAGAGAAATAGAGAGAGAGAGAGAAATTAAGGCGAATGTGAAAGGAGGAAGAAATGAGAGAAAAATAAAGAGAGAGAGAGAGAGAGAGAGAGAGAGAGAGTTGGGGGTATGAAGACAGAAAAAGGAAGAGGTAAAGAAGAGAAATAGAGGGTGAGAGAGACGAATCAGACATAGAATTACTCGTGTTAAGACACTGACAGAGTATATTTCCTGAAGATCGCTTATGACATAAAACTTGCTCTTCTCCATATCTGTAAACATTTTCACACATGTAGTAAAGATTGTTCGCCAATGTAACTTGGCAGTCCTGGCTTAGGACTAATGTTGCTGTAATTTAGCCCCAGGAGACATCGTCTCCAGCTGGCTATACGACACGATCTGCGTCCTTATAATTTCAAATAGCAACATTCGTCCTAAACTAGGACTGCAATATTATGTTGGCAAATAATCTTTACTACAAAGTACTGTTGCTGATTATCTCACGTTGTGAGATTAAAAAATAGTAATTGTCTAATTTGCACACGTTTGCTGATATAAACATATGTAAACATACAAACCTGTGAATATACACAAATATATATATACACACAGACGCGCATATATCTACACATCTATATCTTTATCTACATATATATATATATACACACACACATACAGTGTATAGATATGTTTTATATATAATGTATACAGTATAGACATACATACATATATACATACATACATACATACACACACACACACACACACACACACACACACACACACACACACACACACACACACACACACATATATATATATGGTATCAGTATAGAAATGAGATGCTCAGTGTCATCACTAAAAAATGGTCCTTTATTATTTCTTTTACAGAGAAACCCCAGATCTTTAAAAGACGCCGATCTCTTAGTTCTTCCATGCTGGGCCCAGAACATTACTGGAAATGGTATCGTAGTCACGGTCTTGGACGATGGTATGTAGTTTTCTGCTTTTTTGGAAAGACATCGATGGTGTTATTCTGACTTTGTGTTTTCTCTTCAATATCTAAGTCTTTTGTTTTAAAGGTGGTAGAATGGCAGAATCAGTAGGAAGCTGGATAAATTGTTTCACGGTATTTGTTCTGACTCAGCATTCTGTGTTCAGATCACATTCAGACCAGTTTTAATCTTTCATGTCTCCAAGATTGTTAAAATGAAGTTCAAGTACTCATAAAACAAAGTACAGGCTACTGACGCTGGTTTCATTAACAGTTCTCTCCCCTGAAACAACAGCGGCGGTGAAAACAAAATCTTCAAATTAAACCGTACTGTTTGATTCTAGGGAACTTTCATTGCTGTTGTTTTGTGTATCGAAGCCCTCTCATGTCGAGTAAACATATAATGAAATGCATTCCAGATGTGACCATCATAACATTGTTTAGACATGATATCTTATTTGT
This sequence comes from Octopus bimaculoides, assembly GCF_046866305.1. Taxonomy (NCBI): domain Eukaryota; kingdom Metazoa; phylum Mollusca; class Cephalopoda; order Octopoda; family Octopodidae; genus Octopus; species Octopus bimaculoides. The sequence goes on along the minus strand of NC_142942.1, from coordinate 17,444,013 downwards.
CCTTTCCGTACACAACTGAGACACCACCGCTTAGGTACCTATAGAGAATGGAGAACGCAACTGCACGAAAACTACAAAATGGCGACTGCTACCCTGCGCATAATAATCTCCCATGAGTCTTTACGGATAAGGTTATTTCAGAAGGGCGATATTTCGTCGTGTTAGAAACATATGGCATCGCGGCCATAGAAATATAAGGTTCGTCATCTGTTTACGGTTCCAAGAATTTCAAGGCTTCATTTTCACTGGACTTAGACTCTAGTGAGGTAGGATGCTGCACCGAACGACCAGCTTAAATCCCTCTTCTCTGACTCCCTTGCTCCTTAATAAGACGAGTTGAAACAACTGGTGGGAGTTTACCGGGTATGCAGTGAAGTGACTAGATCGATATATGACCAAAGAGATCTATGATCTACATCGTACCCTAATGCGTTTTACACTGACGTTTCTGAACATCTTCTTAGGTTCGCTGAAACTTGAAAAAACCTACTACTGTGTTTTTATGGAAAAGTCCACATGAATTTCAGTATACATATATGTAGGGGACAATCCCTTAAAAAATTTACTAAGAATTTAAAACTTATAGACAACAATCAGTTATATTATAGATGTTGAACAAAACCCTCAAAAGTAACGATTTAAAGATGGCAGAGCGTAACTTGAGAGAAATTTGTCTGGTATTTCTCGTCTGATTCGCGACCACGTAGATTTACTATCTAACTGATTATTGTTGTTTCTGTTGTTGCTATTGTTGTTGTCATTGTATGGACGCCATCTTTATCGTTCTTCATGCGCAATCCTGAACCAAAAGATTAAATAAGGTAAAAAGTCACTGGTGCCGTTTCATTCCTAATACTAACAGGTCGAACGAAGAGTAAATACATCCGGAAACACCATATTCAAGATTTTTAAAGTTTATTCAAATGCAAAAAAAGAATAATAATAATAATAACTAATAAAATAAAGCATTTAGTGTTTTATTAAAGAGAGGTAATTAAAATTAAACAGAGGTAATTAAAGCGAAAATTACTACAGTAATAACATTCGTCTAGAGATTCGGTTTTGAAGTAATGACAAAGAGACAGAATAGGTAATTGCTTCTTAAATCTTTCATTGACACACAAATCTACACACATACACATGCATTCCTATATTCAAATATGATCTGTATATACACAAATAGATACGTATGTGCATAGATGTACATGTATGTATGTATGCATGTATCTATGTACGCTTGCATGTATACAAGTATATATGCTATAAGTATGTATGTGTATGTATATATATATATATATATATATATATATATATATATATATATATATATATATGCATACATATATACACTTGTACATATACATATATTTACATGCATTTATGTTGTGTTTCATACATCATGTATATATGTGTGCGCGCGCGTGTGTGTATGTATAATCACAGTTTTTACACATACACACACGCATATGTATATATATATATATATATATACATATTATATTATATATGTATATATATGTGCGTATTTAAACTCTCATACACACACATGTATATATATATATATATATATATATATATATATATATATATATATATATATATATGATATATATATGTATGTGTGTGTATGTACACACACACACACACGCACACACACACATGCATATATAAAATCTCCCGCGCATTTAAATTGGAATTGTATTAAAACTTTACGGAGATAAGATATTTAATATATTTAGATGTAATGTGTTATTAAATCTACAAGGCTGTTAATCTTACAATTCCCTTTGTTTATTTTAATGCATTCAAACACCTATGTGCAAACGTAGCACGATTTTCCTCATCATCATCATCATCATCATCTTCATCATCATCGTTGTCGTCGTTATCGTCAGCAGCGTCATCTTTGCCTTCGGTTTCAAGCAAAACTTGCAGACATGGCCTGAGAGATAGTGTCCTATGCTCTACCCTCTCAAACGGGTTGGCCATTAAACCGTCTTTATGTGATAACCACCAGATACAATAAGACCGACTACCTCTTCTTGCACAAAGAAGAGCGGAAAGATTTTGACAAAGGAACGGGCTGACAACTCTTTGCGTCTTCCTCAGCCATATACAGACATACTTACACAGACTGACACACCCCAACTGGATCCCAGAACTGCTCACATACAAATACCAACACACGTATTCCTGGCAATGCAAAAATGCGTGAATGAAGGACCATAGAAGCCACGGTTGCTCAATCTGTCATGAATAGCAACCAGACATTCTGAAATCTTACTATATAACGTAAATGACCGTTGCAGACATTAAAGATGCCTTAGTCTGAGAGATAAGGTCCTGTCCTCCACTGTCTCAAACTGGTTCGCCATTGAATCATCTTTACGTCATAACCACCAGATGAACTATTCTCGGAATATAAAAATCGGAATGTCACAATTTGAACGCTTTTGATCACAGATATCCTGGAAGACTTGAGGGTTATTAGTTAAACTAGTATTTGCTTGTAGGGTAAGACTATGGGGATTGAAAACGGGGCGGAAGCTGATGCCTTATTTCAGCAAATGAATACAGTTTTCAAAATATCAAACATGGTGAAGGTAGAAATGATAGACTTACCAATTCCATTTTGTTTCCTTAGTAAAGAGGCGAATAAGTTATTAGAAAAATTTTGTGGGGGGAAGCTTGGTATTAGACATGACACACCGAGTTAGAAAAAAGCAGAAATCTGTAAAGGTTAAACAAATTCTGGAAAGAACTCATAAATTGCGTACTGCTCCGTTTGGGAAGAAACCCCTGCTTAAAGTCGTCGAGAGGAGGAGAAAAAATATAGAATTCTCTTAATTAACTTTATCGAATGGCTAAAGAATTCACTGACAATGTTCGAGATAAACGGCTGGTTGCTTCTTAACGTGTGGAATTGTCAAATTTCGCTGCCAAAATCTGATATTTATTCGGAAATGTCTCGTATCATATCAGTAGTTCCGGCAGAGAACGAATATATTCTAGAGGTGTTTGTTTGAGTCGTTTGATCAGCAGGCTTATCTCATTTGACCTTTGAACAGGATTCTTCAACCATATGATAAACGTAATAACAGTTTTACATACATACATACATACATACATACATACATTCATGTATACATACAAATATAAATTCATACACACATACATACACTAGTACGTACGTACTTACTTTCAAGTATACATACTTATGTACATACGTAAATATATACATGCACATACCTTAATATATATGCTTGTACAGACAGACACAAGGACAGACATGTCTCTTCTCCCTTTTTGTATCTATCTATCTGTCTGTCTGCGTATACACACACACACACACACACGCACACACACACACACACACACACACACACACACACACACACACACACACATATATATATATATATATGTATATTGTTCAAATTTACAGGAAACACGAGACGAAGGCGGGTGAGCAAACAACAAGAGTGTGTATCAGTTTGACGGTCGGAAAGAATGGAAAAGTCTTTGACGTTTCGAACATCCTCTCTTCTACAGAACGAGATGAGAGTAAAAAAATCGAGAGAGATAATTGTCATATTGTCATTCTCGGAATAATTTTCTGGTGTTATGCCCTTTATCTTTTACTTGACCCAGTGATAGTACTGCGGCGATGCTCGAGCTACCTCTTGGATGATTTAATCGATCGCAATACATATTCTTAAGTTTGATCTAAATCTTTCGTCAAACCGTTAAGTTATGAGGTCATAAGAAACATTACGTCTATTGTCAAGCGAGGATGGAGAACAAATATAACCCCCCCCCCCCCACACACATACATAGAGTGCCACGTAGTGGAATTGAAACCCGAACCATGTGCTTGGGAAGAAAACTTCTTATCACTTAGCCACGCCTGCGCCTATGTCTGTATATGCATTATATATGTTTATATTCATTTTTGATCGGATGATTAAATATTAGAAACAGTAAATTATGGAAGACAGTTACGATCCATCTGTGTGCATGCCACATGTCTGTGTGTGAATGTGTGTGTGTGTGTGTGTGTGTGTTTGAGTGTGTGTGTGTGTGTGTGTGTGTGTGTGTGTGTGTGTGTGTGTGTGTGTGTGTGTGTGTGTGCTAATATTGTTTCAAAACTGGTTAGTGTGAATGGGATGACGGTTGGATGTTAAAAACAGCAATTATTGAAGATAGCAAGAAGAGAGAAACAAAATCAACAATAACAGCAAAATACGAAAGATTGATTGCCGAAATGTATTCGACAGCAAAGCTCACTAATGGATATTAGAGACAACAACCTATAAACAAAACTGCTCCTATAAATATTAAGGCAGCATCTCAAACCTTTCACGTCAAAATAGGAAACATTTGTTACATTACAATATAAAGATATGATGTAAAGCTAAGGAAAACTTGTTCAATGCGAGAATAAAACGCCTTGTTCTCGTCTTCTATATTGTTTAGCTTCGACTCCATTTGCGGATTGACGCTAGTAATAAACGTATATGGCATTGATAAATTATGAGTCGTTTTCTTCTGTATAGATGATACAAAACTACTTTACTGAGATAAAACCACTTAGAAGCAACTAAAATTTCTATGTGTATTTATTTAGGATTTTTTAAGTATGATTATCAAACAGCAATAAATATTCGAAAAGAAAACAAATTAATTAGACATTAGATTAAAATCGGAAAATGAATTTTCTACGACTGGTGCTGTGTATAAGTGCTTGCATGTTTGTAAGAAGTTTTAATAACACGAAGGAATGTAAACTATCAAAGGACGTCATAGAAAAGTTGAATCTTCATATTTTATTTAATCGAAATGCAAGTTGACTGTGACATCTACGTCTCATCAGCAGCTGCTCGTCAGAATAAAATTATGATAATAAGAACGGCATCCTTTTCAGCCATAAAAATGTTTAGGAGTAGATAAAGCTTATAAGATACAACACATGCAAATGAAGGAGAAATTGCAAAAAAAGTATACTAGCTGACAGCTACAATAAGCCCCATCTTACTTCTTCCGCGAAACATGTTGTTCATATTCTACTAAACGGTATTCAGAGATCACAGCTCCAGTACAAGAGAATGTCGTAAGAAAAAATCGCAAGACGGATTCTTCAGACTTCGGGGAAGATCAGAAGGAGAGGGTTTGATAATTTCCATAGTTTTGTTGATCAGGCGTGGGAATCTAATTGTGAATCGAGTGTGTCATAAACAAATTGTTTTTGTAAAGGAAGAGCTGTTTTCCTTTGACGAACACAACCGCAATTAGCATATTCGCGTTCGAATCTGTGGAACATATTAAGAATCAATGCACAAGTCATCGTTTCGATTCTCGTTGATCACCTCGCATTTGGCGATTTATAATCCGTAATAACGTCACTGGAACAGATAATCTCAACTCTGTCGCAAGGACTCTCTTGTGCAACGCTTGAACACTGAACAGAAATGTGAATTTTCCAACGCAACAATAAGAAATAGCACCTCAGCCATGAACTATGAAAATCATGTGTTCTGAGGTCAAATTGCGCTGGGGTCGATTTTACTTTTCTTCCTTTCGGGATCGATAAAGTAAATACCAGTTGAACACTGGGGTTGATGTTATCGACTTACTCCCTCCTCCGAAAATGCTGGCCTTGTGCCATAATCTTAAATCAATACAGGTGTACTATATCATGTTACAGTCTTCTGTCTTTCTCTCTCTCTCTCTCTCTCTCTATCTCTCTCTCTCTCTCTCTCTCTCTCTCTCTCACTCACACACACACACACACACACACACACGCGCATACACATCATTATTTTACATTCGGCTGTCCTCATTTTATGTTACTTATCAAGGCGATGGGTTGGCAGAAGCGTTAACGTATCAAACCAAATGCTTAGCGATATGTCTTCTGGCTCTTTACGTTCTGAGTTCAAATTCAGTCGAGGTCATCATTGCCTTTTATCCTTTTGGAGTCGATAAATTAAATACGAGACGAACACTGAAGTCAATGTTATTGAATGTCACCCTCCGTCAAAATTTCAGGCCTTGTGTATATAATAGAAAGTATTATTATCATTCGTTTGTGTGTCGGATAAAATGCTGAACGACAGACATTTCTTCCGGCTGTTTACTTTCGAATTTCAAATTTTCATTCTTTCGAGCAGATAAAACAAACTCCTGCTGAACAATTGAATCGATGCGATCGTCTTACGCCTCATATTTAAACTACTAGCCATGTTCCAAAAGTCGAAACCATTTCCTTTTACTCATTCTCAGTACCACTTTTCTGGATTTTTCTTTTTTTGTGTGTGTGTGTAAATGAAGAACAGGCCTGCAACAAGCCAAAAATGTTAAGCAAATACTGCTCTTTGAAGTACTTAAAACATATAAAGGCTGGCTAATTAGTACGATTAGGCTATATGAAGGAATTAAACTAACAAACAAACAACACCAACCAGAACAACAACAGACAGACACAATTGTAAAGAGAGAGAGAGAGAGAGAGAGAGAGAGAGAGAGAGAGAGAGAGAGAGAGAGAGAGAGAGGGGGAGAGAGAGAGAGGGGGGGGGGGGGAGAGAGAGAGGGGGGGGGAGAGAGAGAGACGCTATGTAAACAGACGATAAAGGACAAACTAGAAGCTAGATGCACTGAGAAAAAAATTTTGACGACGTCAAGACAAAGACAAAAGTAAAAATAAGTACATATATGTGTGTGTATATATATATATATATATATATATATATATATATATATATATATATATATATACACACACACACACACACACATTGTTTTTTTTATTGTGCACGTCTTTTTTTCTCCTCCTCACGTCATATATTTATTTGTGATAATGTTTTTTTTGTTTTCTCTCATGTACCATGGAGAACAATTGTAAAGTAAACTATTTTATGCCCCGCAGCAATTACTGGTTTATTAACTCCATTTGTTCAAACCCTTTTATTTGCGTATATTGAATACACTCCCACATATATTTATGTATGTATACATACATGCATGCATACATACATACATACATACATACATACATACATGCATACATACATATTATATGTATATAAATGTGAAGAGATGTTTACAGTTGTCAGAATTAATAAAATGCTTTGAGCTATTGCTAGAAAGAAAGATGATAAAATACTAGCTACATAATTGAAATGAAAATGTTAAAATTATTGATACTGAAAAGAAAAGTAATGTAGACGGGTATAGAAGAAGCAGAAGAGACTCAACGAACACCAAAGCCTACACCCATACATAAAAGCATAAAGAAGTTATCGCATAAACACTCGGAATTAACAAGGATGAAAATGAAATATCTAATCGGAGCATCAAAGAATAGAACAACTTTTGGATATAGGGCTCGGCTTTATCAACTTGAATCGGATTATCTGGGCTAGAGAGCGTGTTTTTATGAATCGAAATCCCCGGGAGACCCAAGATTACAACTTTGATGAAGGGTGTAAATACTGGATCTGTATATAAATGTAGAGCTAAAAAATACTTAGCAAAACGAAGATAAAAATTCCGTTTATGGTCAGTAATACTCTGTAAGTTGGGAATGAAACGAAGTAGACCAATACTGAAGTAAACAAGGACTGAAAAGTGCTAGACAAAACGCACAGACGGATGATCTGCCGTAAACCTCAGAAAATTATTGCCTGGTTTTTCTTCTGTCGCTTATCTTCTACTTCTTTCAATCATTTCACTGCGGCCATGCTGGAGCACCGCTTTGAAGAATTTTTAGCCGAATGAATTGACTCAACTGCTAATTTGTTTCAAAGCTCGGTACTTATTCTGTCGGTGTCTTTTGCCGAACTATTAAGTTATGAGGACGTAAATACACCAGCACTGGTTGTCAAGTGGTAGCAGGGGACAAAAACACAGCGCGCGCGCACACACCCACACGCACCCACACACCACACGCAAGACACATACATATGCATGTATGTATGTATGTATATATATATATATATATATATATATATGTATGTATATATATATATATGTGTGTGTGCATGTATGTATGTATGTATGTATGTATGTATGTATATATATATATATATATATATATATATATATATATATATATGTATGTATATATTTGCTCCGTTTACTTTATTTCTAGATTCAAATGAATTTTTTAACAGATGTGGTCTTCGCTATCTTTCTTTGATCATCAATGTTTATGTCAAAGTTTGTGTTCGTGTGTGTGTGTGTGTGTGTGTGTGTGTGTGTGTGGGTGGGTGGGTGTGTGCGTGTGTGCGTGTGTGTGAGTGCGTGCGTGTGTCTATATGAGTGAGTATCTCACCGAATGTTTTTGTGCAGTCACTTATTGATATTTTTCAAGTGACCTTATCATCGAGGTCATATCAATCGTTGGTCAATTTGGTTTTTCGAATTCCTAAAAACATTTACTAAGCCCCAGTCTTCCTGTTTCATCTACTTTTAAAGCTAAAACATTTGACATTCTGATGAGAGAAACTTATTATTATTATTATTATTATTATTATTATTATTATTATTATTATTATTATTATTATTATTATTACTCACGCACAGATCGATTATTAAATGTTGTTCTCATGTATTTCTTTACAGGGATAGAATGGATGCATGATGATCTGAGGAAAAATTATGTAAGTAATATTTGCTATACTGATACACCAAAAGAGTTTAGCGAGAGCTTTTCACATACGCGCGCACACACACACACACACACTCACACACACACACACACACACATACACACCCCGTATATGTACTTTCATACAGACATATTCAAACATGGCGCGACTGTGTGATAAGATGCCTGCTTCTCTATCAATTGGTTCTGAGTGTTATTGTCTATATGTTCCTCTGAACCATCGCTCGATGGTGATGGCTTGTTTACGTCCAAGTAAAATGACGCTTTAGTAAAAGAAAACAGTAGACTTAGTACTAGGCTTAATTCAAAGAACGGGTGTCCATTTGTTCGGCTAAACCCTTGAGGGCAATACTCCAGCATGGACGTAGTCCAGTGACTGAAAACGAGTAAAAAATACCTAAGTATATGTATGCGTGTATAAATGTATATATCTGTGTGTGTGTGCGTGCGTGCGTTCATATATATAATGCATGCGTGCCTGTGTGTATCTGCATTTTCACACATACACACATATATAAACATGCATATATACATAGATATAATGTATGTGCATTTGTGTGTGTGTGTGTGTGTGTGTGTGTGTGTGAGTGAGTGAGTGTGTGTGTGTGTGTGTGTGTGTGTGTGTGTGTGTGTGTGTGTGTGTGTTTGATGCGTAATCACAAGGATGTGCGTTCGAGTCTCATGGCTGGCCGGTAACGTATTTTTCTGCAATGTATGGATAATTTATCTTGATCATGATATTTATTAGCATTACCACGCGTTTGAGAATAAAAAAACAAAATTATTTCTCTATATTTATAAGTGCCTATTCAAGCGTGTTGTAAAAAGAGATGCATGGCTTCGATATCCTAACTCAGTAATATAATTCCTATTTACATTACTAAGAAACAAAAGAGAAAGAATCTAATTCGATGCATTACTAACGCAGGCATTCATAACACACACACACACACACACACACACACACACACACACACACACACACACACACACACACACACACACACACACACACACACAAACACACGCATACACACGCATGCACACACACGCATCAACATTCCCGCACACGCACGTGCACATATAACTGCATGTATGTTTATATGTGTATATATATATATATATATATATCTGTGTGTGTTTGTGTGTGTTGGACTTGTTATTTCGTCCCTCATTAAAAGCCACTAGTTTAATTAACACTGTTTCCATTCTATAATTAATAATGTTGAGTGAAACAGCAAACATCCAGCGTCGGTGAACCACACAGCCATCCA
>NC_142942.1:17421571-17424071 GCF_046866305.1 Octopus bimaculoides | reverse complement strand
AGATCAATAAGTATCAATCAACCCCTACGGTCGATATAACTTCAGTTCATACACGAAACCTGGATAATTTTGATTATGATATGAAATATTATTACCAGGCCTGACAGAATCGGTAGAGCGTCGGACAAAATGCTTTGTGAAATTAGTATAACTCATTTTCTGAGTTCTTCTAGAGCTGAAATAAATTATGAATTCTGTTCTTTCGAGGTCGATAATATAAATGAAGCACTAAATGAATTGTTTCATCACTATCCATAATCCTCTACAGGGTTCTTTTATTTCATTTCATGTTGGTGATGCAGTGGCCATTAAATTGCTTTACCCTAGTTCTTGGTGAGAATCGTTTGCGTCTGATTCGAACGAGTTATTGTTATAAAAGAACATTCACGAGGAATATCCTTACATCGAAAATAATTCGTAATTTATACCGATGAACTCTTTTCGATGTAACGATGTTTCTTCCTTGGCGAGATCTTCAGTTATCGATTTTTACATTGTATTTATGTGCTTTTAGTTCAGTTCTGTGTTCTTGTTAAATAATACCATTATTTTCTATCTTTTTTTCACTACTTTAATTTTCTGCAGTTTGATATTTCAGAGTAACTACTGTTGTAGCTTGTAGCTGCTACAAGTGTTATTCCCATTTAACATTGTGATATTGATCTTCCTGTTAGTTTTCATTGAGTCTGCGAGGCCAGGATTGCATTTATTTTGTTGTTTTTAACGCATCTTTAAAAAGTAACATCGAGAGTTCTTTTAGTTTGTCCATGAAGGTCATACGATTTTAATCATTTATTTTCAGTTTTAGATTATTCTAGGTTACCATCTTTAGAATTTTCTATTCTGAGTTTTTTTTTGTCTATTATTCCCTTTATACAAATTTTGCGTTTATGTTGTCCTGGCTTGGTTATGTTTGTTAAATATTTTGTAGACGTTCAAAAGTTAACTTGTGTCTTGGTAATTTTATTGAATTTCTTTTAAACGTTAGTCTCTTCTTGAGGATTTTAATCTTGTTGTTTGCTTTCTGCTCATTAATTGGGGGTTTATTATATCTTCAGTTGCTCTATCTGAAATGATTTGTCTTTTAGAATGAATCTACTTCAATTTGGTAATGTGTTAGGATCAAAAATAAAGTTTACATCAGAGGTCTATTCATTTATGAATCACGTGTAAGAATCTATTGAATAATGAAGGAATGTAACTATATATACAAAAAGAGAGCGAGCGAGAGAGAGAGAGAGAACGCGAGTAAGAGAACGCGAGTGAGAGAACGCGAGTGAGAGTGGGTGAATGAATGGGAGAGCTGTTGGAATGGGAAACGATGCCCCACTCAGCATATTCGCTGGACATCGCCCCATCTGAATATCATTTATTACGCAGTCTTCAAAATCATTTCGACAGAGAAAATATGAATTCTGTAGATGAGGTCAGAACAGTAGTGGAGTATTTTTCGTCACAGACAAGATAAGTTTGGAAGAGGGACCTTGCAAGTATACTAGATAGATGGAAGAGCATCGTAGGAAATGAAAGAGAGTATATTTTAGATTAAAAAGAACTTTTGAAAAATATAAGAAGTATAAAAAACCGATTCATTTATGGGATGACCCGATATATATATATATATATATATATATATATATATATATATATATATATATATATATATATATATATATATATATATACATATATATATATATTTGAATACGTACATACACACATACTTGCATATACATATTTTTGCAAGCGCGTCCATTTATGCTAATGTCAATTCTTCCACAGGTGTTCGGATGCTTGACGGTCCAATAACTGATTCTCTGGAAGCCAGAGCGTTAGGCTTCAATCACAAGTACATCGACATCTACAGTGCCAGCTGGGGACCCCTCGATAATGGTATGACCCTTGATGGACCTGGAACATTGTCCAGGAAGGCTATGGAACTTTCTATTAAAGAGGTAAGTTAATAAATAAAAGATATGCTTCAGGATTTTCTAAATTTTACCACAGCGTTCTCGGAGTCATATCATTTGATCACATCTTGTACCTAAAACTTGGATCCATCATGGCGTCTTAAGTAGGTTTTAAGATCAGATAATGTCTTGAAAAGATACCCACATAGATTGCATAAAAGATATGGACCACTAAGAGCTGCAGTGAAGTTCTGATCTTTGTGAATCTTAAAATATATACATACATACATGTACATACATACATACATAAATATATACACATATATATAATATATATATATATATGTACATATATATATATATGGATGTATACATATATATATATATATATATATGTATATATATATATATATATATATATATATATGTATATATATATATATATATATATATATATATATATATATATATATATATATATATATATATATATATGTATATATATATATATATATATATGTATATATATATATATATATATATATATATATATATATATATATATATATATATATATATATATATATATT
>NC_142942.1:17404071-17409071 GCF_046866305.1 Octopus bimaculoides | reverse complement strand
TCTCCATGACCGAACTGCAGTCATGGATCAAGAAGAGGCCGAGGAAGGGCGAATGGCACCGCGAGTGTCGCGCTGCTCTTCGGCAACTCCAACAACCCGGGTCAACCTTGAGCGACTGCATCACAACTAACGCATTCTATAGTGGATTAGTGGAGGGAAGGTACGACGACGATCTCGGGGCGAACCTGGGCGTCGACGAGGAATACCTGACCCGCCTGTTTAAGACGACCTTCGGGCCGGGACCTATGGACAACTTCCAGAGATCCCTGGCCTGGCAGTGCTATCGAGAAGCACTACCCGTTCGGGATAAGCTCTACAGGCATGGCTCGAGAAACACGGGGCCGACCTGTCCGAGATGCCGGCAGAGCGACGAAACCGTTCTGCACGCACTCGTACAGTGTCCCACCATTTCCGAGCTGTGGGCTTACGTCGAACAACTGCTATCGCGTGTGGGACGAGTCGGTCTATCAGCCGAGTCTATCGTGAATATTGTCGCGCCTCCTTCCTTTAAACGGGAAGGAAGAGCTATTTTCATCGTACTTGTGGCTATGGCGAAAGAATGTGTATGGTGGACGCGTCTGAAAGGTCTAGAGACAAAGACTTTCCTCTCTGGGCAATCTCTCATCAACTTCTTCAAGTATCACCTGAAGAGGAAGTTGAGAGTAGAAAGGGAAGTCTTGTCTAGTGAATGCTTCAAAAAAAGATGGGTGAATGTAGCAAGGATGGCACGTGTGAACGACGGAGCCATCTTGAGCATAACCCTATGAACAAGAAAAAAAAAAAAATAAAACAAAAAGGCAAAAGAGAGTCACTTACTGTTATAGTTTCTTCAATGAGAATATTGACCAAGGTTACCGTGGTCTTTTCCGTGGGCTTTTCCTTCCACGGCTAAACCTAAACTGTCCTCCCCTCTTTTTACACGAGAACATTACTGTGTGATACACGATCCCTATTGATCGGCCTTTCCTTTTCTTTTTTTTTCGATCCCTTTTGATCGAACTGCCCCTTTTTCCCTTCCTACGATCCCTTTTGATCGACACCAGCAATTTTTTTTTTTTTTTTTTTTTTTTTTTTTTTTTTTCCTTCCTTCCCCCTCCCAAAAAGAAAAGCTCTACATTGTATTTGTCCCATCTTCGTTGAGCCCTGTGTGGCTAATAAAAGAAATGTATCTATCTGTCTATCTATCTATCTGTCTATCTATCTATCTATCTTTTATCAATCTGTCTGTCAATGTAATCGGTCTGTCTGTCTATCTGTCTGTCTGCCTGCCTGCTTGTCTGTCTGCTTGTTTGTCTGCATGTCTGTCAGTACCTCTGTCTTTCTCCCACTATCTCTCCCGATATATAAATATTACGCGCTTGTCACTACATTGCATCTTTGGCACCGCATTCTACGATGATCCAGGACTTCCTCTTGAAACGTGTAACAGACAAGCGCTGGTGCAATTTCCGCTCCCCCCCACCACTACGTGACAGCGACGTTCAGTTGTTACATTCCACACGCTCTACTGTAAACTTATGTGTGTGTGTATGCGTGCGTATATGTGTGTGCGTGTGTGTACGTGTGTGCTGCGTGTGTGTAGGTGTGTGCTGCGTGTGTGTCTGTGTGCGTCAGTGTTTTTGTTTGTCCTCCCACCACTAGTTGACGACCGGTGTTGGTATGTTTATTTCCTCCTAATTTAGCGGTTAACCAAAACAGAACGATAGAATGTGTACCGGATATTTAAAAATTACTTCTCGAGTCTATTTATTCGACTAAACACTTCAGTGTGACGTCTCAGCATGGCCGCAGTCCAATGACTGAAACAAGTAAAAGATAATATACATATGTATATATATGTATATATATATATATATATATATATTTATATATATATATATATATATATATATATATATATATATATATATATATATATATATATATATATATACATACATATATATATATATATATATATATATATATATATATATATATATATATATATATATATACATATATATATATATATATATATATATATATATATATATATATACATATATATATATATATATATATATATATATATATATATATATATACATATATATATATATATATATATGTGTGTGTATATATATATATACATATATATGTGTGTATATATATATATATATATATATATATATATATATATATATATATATATATATATATATATATATATATCAATATACATTATATGTGGCTATACAATTCGCTCTGTATATCTCTCTTCCTCTCTTTCTCTATCTTTTTCTTTCTGCCGCTCTCTCTCTCTCTCTGTATGTACACACACAGACACACGCACACACAGACACACGCACACACAGACACAGCCACAGACACCCCCCCCCCCATATATATATACACGCATACACATTATTCTTGTGTTTTTACTTCTATATGTTGCAGGAAACTAGAAGACGGTGGTGAAGTGGATATTTTGGTTTCGAGTGATCGATGTGAAAACAGTTCAAATGAAGTGATGTATTTAGAACATATACAAGTTGTTATGAATATCGATCACACTCACAGAGGAGACTTGGAAATCTGGGTTATATCACCAAGTGGTAAGTGAACCGATTTCAGAAATGTTCTTCACGTATTCAATGTGGCTGTATACCATTATACTAAATGCTGTCCAACGTCATCAGGCGCTTTGATTTGTGTCCTTTGGTAAATCTCTGCTTGATAAGTTGAATTCAATGTTGATCTAACCCCTCAGTCAATTTAACGAGCTTATTGTAAATTTCATACCCCGAGGTACTGTAGTTTGGTGTTTCCAATAATGTTCAAATGAATACAAGATGTATCAAACATTTAAAAAAATCTTTTTTCTTATCTCTTTTTCTTTTAGGGACCAAGACGAACTTGTTGCAGAAGAGACCAAAAGATTCATCATCAGAAGGATTTAAGAATTGGTCATTTATGTCGGTACAAACGTGGGGAGAAGATCCTTTAGGAACATGGAAAATCATTGTTAAGGACACTGTAAGCGTTGCACCACCTCCCATGTTTTATCCTAACAATATAAAGACACAATAAACAAGTCATACTATTAACCCTTAAAACGTAGTATTACATGTTTTTAATAGAACACGGTGTTCGCTACTATGATATATCATTTTGAGATTATATTATTTATTCGTTTAGCGAAGTTCATTCTCATGCTTGAAATTGTACCCGTCTTTTGGAGGGAATGTGACTCAAAATCATGTTTCCAGAAGTTAATTATCTAGTCGATGTAATAGACTAGTCCCCTCCCCACAAATTTAAGGCCTTGTGCCTATAGTAGAAAGGATTATTATTATTATTATTATTATTATTATTTTTATTATTATTATTATTATTATTATTATCATCATTGCAGGAAATATTTCCGAATTCATCTGGTATTGTGAAGAATGTAACCTTTGTGTTTTATGGAACTTCTGGAGCACCTGACCATGTTATCAGAGCAGGAGGACAACGCCTCTATCCTACGGATATGGTAATACTCGTCTATTAACGCACAACACACAAATAGACACGCAAACATAAATACACGGTGTATATATTACATTATACACCATCTATGACAACTAATTTTTATTCAACTGCTTTAGATAATGTTTTACGATGTTAGCACACACGCGCGTACACACACATACTTTATTTCAATCTTTAATACTTTTATTCTTTTATTCCTTTATTCTTTCACTTGCTTCAGTTATTTGACTGAACTCTTTAATTAGTCTTAGTTTTCAAGCCTCTAAGTTATTTTATTGTTCCGCCTTTGGCGGGCCGCTAGGTTTCGAGGACGTAACGTTCTAACAGCGGTTGCCAAGCGGTGTGCTGGCAGACACAAAGATATGCACATCTATATGTGTGTGTATACATACATACATACATACATGCATACATACATACATACATACATACATACATACAGGGTGAGTCCTTTCATTTTCTGTGTCACAGTGTATCACCTTGAAGACTCATTTAAGGCTACGTGTGTCTGTTGAATGTTCAGACACACGTTATAAATATAGCTCTACACTCGGCGAGAGTTTCGTTGATCGGATCAACTGAAACCCTCGTCATCGTAAGTGTAGGAGTACCGGTTTTTTTAGAGCGCCAACCTAAAGATATTATCTTGATCATCCCTTGTACTTTTATTGCTTTCGTTTTGCATTTTATTTTCATTTTCCTTTTGCTCTAGCTTTACATGTCTTTTAAAAGCATTTTCTGTTTTGTTTACTTACGCTTAAAATCATATTTTGGGTTTGCTTTTTTTTCTCCAAACTTTTTTCTTGTTTATGCAGGTTCCGATCACACCGACGTCGTCTGACGAATTCCTCAAACTTTCAACAGCGGAACTCAACTCAATACTGAACACACCGACCAGAATCAGCGGGACAGATTATGCACCAACATACAGCACGAAAGTACGGACCAAACTGGAATCAGCACGCTATAAGTATCTGCTGAGACAACTCAAAGAAAAAGAAGCGGAACAGGAAAGGAAATGGCAGCGACAACGGGACAGACAACTGAGGAAATGGAAGAACCAATACGACCGGTATCCCTACTACTAAAAATAGATAAACTGGAATCACAGAATATAGGGATCATATGGCGAATGAACAGTCTAACCAGAATAATCAGAGAATATACAGAACAGCAGAATAACATAATAATAGTATAAGGGTGGGGCTGGTAAACGTTCGTTTATAAAGCTCCGCATATTATATCTTCCATACAGTTCTTTTATTCTTATAATTATGTTGTTTTATTTTATTTTATTTTTCTGTTGTTTTATTTGTTTTTTCCTTTTATTGTTCCTAGTTTGCAATTTGCAATAAAGCTGTTGAAAATATCCATGTTCGTTAATTGATTTCATTTATTACTTTATAACTAAATTAGTGGTTCGTATAATATGCGCAGGTATGGCAATGTAGTAAGGAGTTCCCAAGCACATGATCTCAGCTTCA
>NC_142942.1:17391571-17399071 GCF_046866305.1 Octopus bimaculoides | reverse complement strand
AAGCACATTTCTCCCTCATTGCACTTCATCAGTAGAAAGTATCCTCGGGTAACAGCGTTACGCATAGCGAATTTTTACTTGAGTTGGCCGGCTAGTTGTAACATCAGTATTTTTTCAATCATTATTTTTCTCAGTCATTCAGAAATGCATTTTGTTGGACACACTATACACACAAACATACATACATACATACACATACACAAACACGCGCGAGCACCCCTACATATATATCTTTATATATATCTTTATATATATATATTACAATTCCATGATGAGGTCTAATTAAGTTTTATTGATACGTGGTTGATCAATGAAAAGGATATTGAGTTGAATTAAAAAATGTTAGACACACCCATGCCGTACTCAAAATATCATTTATGTCGTCTCCACACTAAATACCATACCGATATCCGGCATTAAGAAGCAGTAATAGCAGTGGTACCACCAACACCACCACCACCACCAGCACCACCACCAACACCACCATCTCTACGTCATCGGTGTCGTCATCATTAACGTAGTCGCCGTCAATATCGGCTTTTTCAGTGTCGTTTTTTTCACATATATATATATATGTATACATACATACATACATACATACATACATACATACATACATACATACATACGCACCTCCGTACGTATGTTCATGTGTGCGTACAAATGACAGGTTAAATTGAACGTCCGACCATAAGTTTTTCCTCTTCCTCCACTTCCTCCTTCTTCTCCTCCTCCTCCTCACACACACGCGCGCGCACACACACTCACACACACGCGCACACACACACACACACACACACACACACACACACACACACACACACACACACACACACACACACGAGCACACACACATACGAGAGCACAGAAACATGTATGATTTTATTGCATAACATGTTCATGTATTGAAACATGCTCGACATTTGAAATTTGACAGATGTATGAAACTTAGCGTGGCTTAGTGGTTAGGCTCGTGATCGAACGTTCACGAGATCGATCCCTGGCAGTGGATTGTGTCCTTGACACGTTGCACCAGTCTACTCAGTTACTTGCACGTTAATCTCACGAGCAGCAAGGTGTTCTGTTGATCGAATCAACTGGAACACTCGTCATCTGGAACACACCTAATTTAGAGACGAACCACCACTCAGTTTCCGTCTACCAAATCCACTCACAAGGCTTTGGTGGGCCCGAGGCTACAGTAGAAGACACCTGCCCAAGGTGCCACGCAGTGGGACTGAACCCGGAACCATGAGGATGGGATGCAAGCTTCTTGTCACAGAACCATGCCTGAATATACTTCAACTAGAGGATTCATCACCTACACTATGGAAAGAAAACGGATGCGAATATGTCAAAAGCGCTAACGATTCTACCATCTCACCACTGTCTTATGGAAAAGTCAACAACAACGAAAACAACAACAACTACCACAATAACAACAACAACAATAGCAACAACAACGGTAGTGTTACTGCTTCTGGTCACATTTTGACACTAGGCCAGCAATTTTATGCGTTGGAATAAATCTATGATATCAATCACAGTAATTGAGTGATATCTTATTTAAGCAACATCAGAGAGATAAAAGCCGAGGAGTCAAATGTAATACTGGTTATTAAAACAATATATATATATAGATATATATGTATGTATATGTGTGTGTGTGTGTATATATATATATATATATATATATATATACATAAATAAATGCATACATACCTACATATTATATATATATGTATGTATGTGCGTATGTATGTATGTATGTATGCATATGTATATGTATATGTGTGTGTATGCATGTATGTGTATATATATATCATATATATATATATATATATATATATATATATATATACACACATAAATAAATGCATACATACATATTATATATATGTATATATATATATATATACATAAATAATTCCATACATATTATATATATATATATATATATATATATATATATATATATATATATATATATATACATGTAAAGCAGATGAAACAATTTACTTGATGAGGATGAATATTAGGAGTAAACAAAGAAGAATAACATCACCAACATCATTATCGTCGTCGTTGTTGTCGCCATCATCGTCATCATCATCATCCTCAACAACATCAAGTTCATCATCATCATCATCATCATCAGCAGCAGCATCAGTCATAAGAACCACAGCTGCAGCAACTGCAGCAGCAACAGCGACAACAATAAATGCTTTTATCAAGTCTCAATAATCTGTGTTTGTGCTGCTGTGCATGGATGAATGTTTGTCTGTAACAGCAGATACTAGAGATGTGTTATATTTATATTCGCCTATTTCATATCGTAATCGCAGAAATTTAATAATAGCAAATGAGACATCAACATTTGTCATTAATCTAAAATTATATTTGATACTCTTGTTTATTTCAAAATTGAATCGGTAAAGTTGCTACTGTTATTGGTGTTGGATGTAATCTAAATGTCAGGAGAAAATAAAATAGAATATGTAGTTTGTGTTCAGGCTTAGGTCAAACGTTAATAAACAATTTATGATATAGACACACGCGAGGACATTAGATAGGATGTTAGATAGGGAACACTAGACTAAATCGATTCTGAAGATGTTTTTAAATGGATGCAGTAAGCTAGCATAAAACGAGTATAAACACAGACAAGACTGTGTCGGTAGAAGAGTGCATTTCGTTATTTTCAAACTTTGTAGATTCAAAGAGACAGAAAAGCGGTATGAATATGATAGAGCGGCTGTGATGGTGAACGATAATTAGGGATTTGTTTTAGAGATTTCATAAAAAACTTACCATGCTATTGAAGTAAAGAATCTAAGGAGGAGTGCAGAGGACAACAAACAAAACAAACAAGCAAAGGGTGTAAAATCATTAAGTTTGCAAAGGAAAAACCCGGCAGAGAAAATTGTCATGGGATTACGTCTGGCATATATTAACAACAGGCTGGAGGTTGGTAATCAATATATTATTTAGCTACAACTGGATGCGTGTAGGTTCATTTTTGATATGTTCATCTATTGTTTATAACAAAAAAGAGAAGAGAAAAAAGAAAGAAAAAAAGGGAAGCTGCACGTATAACACATAACTTAGAAGCAGCGCTACAAATGTACCAACACACACGAGATTGAGACATAGCTGACCTCACGCATTTCTCATGAGGAATTCCGGAAGGGGCTTCGTGAGACCACTACTGAGACACTTCCGAAAAAAGAAAAGCCGTTGGAAAACCGATCACAGCAGCGACTCTATCTAAGAATATCTTAAGAAGGAATTGTGTATCATCGGACTATGGATAACTAAATTACAACAGGTATATAGTCTATTTTTTTGTATTATAGTGCATTGTTGTACCATTCAAAACTTTTTATTCTTTACAAACAATACACAATGCTTCAGGCGAACTACAATGCTCTCGTATTTATGTATGTATGTATGTATGTATGTATGTATGTATGTATGTATGTATGTATGTATGTATGTATACTTGTATGTGTGTATATATGTATGTATGCGTGTATGTATGTATGTATGTATGTATGTATGTAAGTTTGTATGAATGTATGTATGTATTTATGTATGTATTTATGAATGTATGTATGTATTTATGTGTGTATGCGTGTATGTATGTGTGCATGTATGTATGCTTGTATGTGTGTGTATATGTATGTATGTATGTATGTGTATGCGTGTATGTATGTATGTATGTATGTATGTATGCGGGCGTGCAAGCGTGAAATGTTTGCTTTTGCTGCATTCCTCTAAACTAGATGCGCTATGATGTCTGAATAATCAATAAGTCTAAAAAAGAACTACACGCGTACCGCTACCATGCCATTGACAATGTCTATGGTGGACTGGTGCTAGGCAACATCTTCCTCTTCCGCCTTTGTGGTTTGTGGGTGAATTCGGCTAGTATTTCTAAAAAGGCGTCTAAATATCAGTCATAACGTTTAGACGTTTATAAAAAAAAAAATTCAACATGGGAGATAACTCTTGAAAGAGTTATTTCCCTTGAAAACTTTAATTTTGATTCTAAATTTCTATTCTATTCTATAAACGATGAATTTGGCTAGTATTTCTAAAAAAGGCGTCTAAATATTATCGTCATAACATACAAAAGTAAGAGGAGTGAGTGGACTCGTATATGCTAGAAATAGATGCCGAGTCATCTAACCACGAAAAAGGAATATATGTTCTCAGTAAAAATTTTGCGACACAACAGACTGTAAAAGGGCAAGACAAATGAAAAAATACTAAATAAAAAAACGATTAACCTACGTACCATGGTTTCACCTGTTAAAATTTACATAAATAAATATCTGCAGGATCGTCAGCGTAGTCTGTAGATTTGAAATATAATTTCCAGAACTAGACACAAGACGTCCACCCGAAAGGGAAAACGTGTAGAGTTCTACAAATTACATTCAGTGTATCCTTTCAAATGTCTTCAATCTGGCGTGCTAAGTCCGGAAATAATTCTGCAGTTAATAAATTTTTGCAGCTAATTTACCGGTTTGACAACATTATTATATAAAATTTATTAATGAGGGTAGAAATTTTTGTATGTAATATCATTTTAATCTTCGGATTTTTTTTAATATACTAGACCACAGATTTTAATTGATTAATATCAATTTCTACCCTCATTAATAAATATTATAGTCATAACATTTAGTCATTTAGAAAAAGAAAAAAAAAATCCAGCATGGGAAATAACTCTTAGAAGTTATTCCCCTTGATAACTTTAATTTTGATTCTGAATTTCCATTTTATTTCCTTGTAAAAAAAACAAACAAAAAAGCAGTTAAACACTGGCGGCAAGTGGAAATGTGGACCTACAACTCATATTACTTTTTAATAGACCACTTTTACAAATATATATCTACAACGTATGAACACCGCATGATTACTAAATTATTTGGCTTAGACCATAAGTGAGTCTACCGCAATTTCAATGCAAAAGATTCGATCTCCGTAAACGTAAAGGTCAATTCACAAAAGAACAGGTTGAAGGCTAATGGAGATCAGTATGGAAAACAAATGATCAATGCAACAAACAAGTTATATGATTGAAATAACTGGAGCATGACTACTGCAGGCATATCCAGCAAAAGCGATTTGAAATAGATGGTGAAATACTGGAAGCAGTTCTACAGAATATACCAAACAGGAAATTCTCAGGCCCAGACACCAAAGCTGGCTATTGGCTGAAGAATTTCGCCAATGTATGTATTTATGTATGTATGTATGTATGTATTCTGAGAGAAGCCCATGCATTTTCTACACAACATCCGTCAATTCCAAGTAACGTAAAAACTTTGATCTTCAAGGGACGTAACTCCCTCAAACCGGAAAATAGTCTTGTCTGAGTACATTCCCTTACATAAATTTCCTACAGTGATTGACGGCTCCTTAAATGGAGTTTCCGTTGATTCTTGTAAATTTGGTAATCAACCAACCAAACACCACATTTACCTCTATACACGTACATGTATATATATCCTATTTTCCCGTGCATCAAAATTAGTTATTTCCTTACTTTTTATGGATTTTTTTCACTAGTAATATATAGTACGTGCAAATGGAGGCGCAATGGCCCAGTGGTTAGGGCAGCGGACTCGCGGTCATAGGATCGCGGTTTCGATTCCCAGTCCGGGCGTTGTTAGTGTTTATTGAGCGAAAACACCTATAGCTCCACGAGGCTCCGGCGAGGGATGGTGGCGAACCCTGCTATACTCTTCCACCACAACTTTCTCTCAACCTTTCTTGCTGTTTCTGTTGTACCTGTATTTCAAAGGGCCAGCCTTGTCACACTCTGTGTCACGTTGAATATCCCCGAGAACTACGTTTAGGGTACACGTGTCTGTGGAGTGCTCAGCCACTTGCACGTTAATTTCACGAGCAGGCTGTTCCGTTGATCGGATCAACTGGAACCCTCGACGTCGTCAACGATGGAGTGCCAAGAACAACAATATTACGTGCAATACCACTGCGTGGCACCTTGGGCAGATGTCTTCTACTACAGACTTGGGCCGACCAAAGTCTTGTGAGTGGATTTGGTAGATGGAAACTAAAAGAAGCCCGTCTTGTGTATATGTATATATATATGTGTGTGTGTGTGTGTGTATGTGTGTGTGTGTGTGTGTGTTTGTTACCCCACCATCGCTTGACAACCGATCCTGCTGTGTTTACGCGCCCATAAATTTGCCATAACTTTGTAAAAGAGATCGATAGAAATAGTATTAGCCTTACAAAGAATAAGTTTTGTGGTCGGTTTGTTCGACTAAAAGGATTTGGAATATTGTTTAAGTAAATTGACCAGTAAAACAAACGTATATACAATATAAAATAACTCGACTTTAAAAAGGAGTTGGAATATGGTTGAAGTAACTCAACCAGTGGAAGAAACATATATATACTATGTACATGCATTGCAGGTGATGGTTGTTTTAGTCCTTAAAATGCAAATACGATCGCAAGATAGATGTTAGGGTCTCTAGAATACAATTATGATCAAAGGATAGATGGTATTGTCTGTACAGTGTGATTGGGATTATAAGGTGTACAACAAAATTATAATCACAAAAGATGTAATCTGTACAATGTAGTTCTGATCACGAAAAATGTTACAGTCCCTACAATATAATTATGGTCACGTGATTGATGTTATAATTTGCACACTGTTGTTACGACCCTAAAATACATACTATACAATAGCGAGAAGGCTACATGTACAGTGTATGTATAACCAAGACCTGATTGTTATAGACTGTTCGAAGTAGTTGCGATCAGGATATAATTGGTGTAGTCTCTACTGCAATATTTAGATCAGGAGATAGTGATCATTATTATCTCTACTGTATTATGTGAGATCGAATGTTGATGGTTGTAGCTTCGATCACATTATTCAAATCAAAAGAAGTATTTTATTGTCTTGATGTTATTTGCGGCAAGAAATAGATCTTTTACATTTGATTATTGTTTGTAAGACATAGAAGTATAATTCTTGTAGTTTTTCATGGAATTTGGTCTTAATAAAAGTCTGCAAGAAACTGGTGGCCCAATCCTGGTTCTTGAAAAAATTCGATGTTGTCAGTTGGAGGAGTTTGATGTTGAAAATAATCACAATGTTATTTTGTAATAGACGGTTCATGCAGGGATATTCTTACATCCTTCAGGAGATTGTTGTTGTTGTTGTTGTTGTTGTTGCAAAAGCTATCCAATATTCTCTCCGAAGGAGGGAGTTGTTTATGATAGTTGACCATGTTATATTTAGTAGACCAATAGCTGTTAATGAAATACATCAATATTACTTTTAAATGATACTGGTTGTTGTTAGGCATTACCCCTGGGACGGAGTGTCTAAAGTATCCATGTTATTGTGAACAACAGCTGGGTGCTGTACATGTAGCCTTCTCTCTTTTGATAACATTTGCTGGTATGTGTTGGTGTAGCTATCTGTTGGTGTAGCTATCTGTTGGT
>NC_142942.1:17379071-17389071 GCF_046866305.1 Octopus bimaculoides | reverse complement strand
CTTCTTCTTCTTCTTCTTCTTCTTCTTCTTCTTCTTCTTCATGATGATGATGATGATGATGATGATGAGCATCATCATCATCATCATCATCATCATCGTCTCCTTCCTCAGCTACTCCTGCTTAAACAGTCAAAATCCAGAACCAACATCCCTCATATTAAACATTTCTTCTGATTTGCTACTACCTACCTACCTACCTGCCTACCTACCTACCGAGCCTCCACAAAAGTAAAAGAGAGAGAGAGAGACAAAACAAAAAAGGAAAATGTCTCACGTATTTGAAATCTAGGGAAGCATAAAAAAGAACACATTTCATTTAATTTTTCCTCAATTTCATTGTTTTTCATGCTTTACTAGAAAAAGTTGAAAAAGTCGCAAAGACTGAAACCGGTACTAAAATAGTCTTCATGATAAAATTATTTTATCATTTCCTACCTTGTCTTATTATCTTTATATGTACATATATATATAGTTATATGTACATATATATATACTTATATGTATATATATATATGTATGTTTTATAACATAAAAATAATAAAAATGTGTCGACTCGATGCTGACAAACTGAAAGTCCTTTAAAGAGTGAAACACGTCTCAAGTGAGATATATTTGCTTATAAATTTTATGTAGGACGATTCTTTGATGGACATAAAAGAGACAATAAGAGTGACTGAGATAACGACTGAAGCTATAACAAGAGTTCAGAATAAGAGAGAGAACGAGGTGGGGGGAGAAGGAGAGAGAGAGAAAAGGGGAGAGAGAAAAGGGGAGAGAGAAAAGGAGTGAGGCATGGGGAGATAGAACTATAGTTTGAGATGAACAAAGTACATACAAATTATTTCAATTAAACATGAAGATATACATTGATAAATGGCAAGGTATATTGGTCGATGTGAAAGGTGTTTCAAAAGAAGGTGTTAGAGACGGAGATGCCGAAGATGAAGGAAATAAAAAAGAAAAAAAGAAAGCAGAAAGGAAGAAAAGAGAGAAAAAAGATAAAAAGAAGGAAATAGAAATAAAAGAAGGGAAGCGTAAAGTTTATCGGCAGTATACATGAAAGGAAATCTCGAGAATTGAAAGGTATTTTCTCGTTAAGTTGATTGTTCGTCCTTAATTCTGATTAATATATATTATATATATATATATGAGAAGTTGCTGGAAAGACAGTCCGACGTTTTCAATTCTTCGTAGATACCTTTGAAGTTTAATTCCTTGATAATGGTTTAATTCTTCGCTAGCACAATATCTTCAAATAGATTCTTCGTTTTCTTTGACTTTAGGCGTTCTTTGTTACAAATTATTTCTATTATTGGATTTGTGATATTGCTTCAAGACGTCAGTCTTCTTTCTTTCTTTCTTTCTGTTCGTGTTCATGTTTGTTCTTGACAAAAGGCATCTTCACTTAAATTGACCTAATTAAATGACTAATAATTATTAATGAGTCAAACAGATTTCGACGTGGACATAGCCTTGCTTGCAATAAATCTCGGCCAACTCTTTTCCATTTTAATTATACAGCTGTGTTTTAGGCAAGGAAAGAAATGGAACATCTCCACTACATCCACATCAACGACACTTGTCGCTCCATTGCCATACACGCCGAAACTCCGCCGAGACAATAAACTCATGTCTCATCACCTGTGATGATGGCCTTCGTGAGGTCTGGGTTGCGGTTTTCACAGACCAACATGTCCTGAGAGATTTTCATGTGGAGATGCTTATACTGCTACGTCAGCATCTTGAGGACAAATTTCATGTACAAATCCGAATGGATTGCACTTGTCCTGTACTTATTCCCATGTCATGAGGAAATTCTTGGATTGTTACAAGGCAGTCTTCGCCGAGCTTTCTCAATCGGCTCCTAATTCCGAATTGTGGATGACCTGGTTGAATGTGCCTCGCTCTCCACTGAGGTGCGGCCATATTTAGAACGGTTCTACCATTCCTTGATCTGATTTTAAAACATGGCATCATCGCTAAAGACCTGCTGAATATTCTGGGTGATTTGATATTGAGTAGCACCAAGCTTTTGGCAAAACTTGGTGCAATATATCTACTTGATGCGTTCGGTGAAAATGAAAATCTGACGAGCGCGCACTAAACGTCTAAACTCTTGATGTAACGGCCGAGAGCCGACGCTACCTACCGGTGCGAGGATTTTCACGTGTATTCAGGAAGGGTACCGTCACCTTCCACCCTAAGAGTTTTGTCCGGGGACAAATAAAATCGGTTACTTTTTGAACGCCCCTTCGTATATTAAAATAGAATATCCAGAACAGAATTATGAAGCTAAAACTCTTTCCATTGTAATAAATTTATTTCTGGACATAAACATTCGTATGCATTTAACAGGTAGATCAAGTCTACACTAGAGACACTAATAAATACTAACGGTTACATGGTACACTGAATATCCACCCCAGATTTAGAAGAAAAATTTGAATTATCGTAGTGGAATCTCTACTTAAGAGAAATAAGAACTACAGAGAGAAATGTACAGAATAAATCAATCTCAAATAATAATAAAAAAAACAAACGAATATTGAAATAAACAAGTAGACCAAACATAAATGTAAAGCAATAAATGCCCGAGACACAACAACTATTAAAATATATAAATCACACACAACTTGTAGTTCATGAATCAAATACATAGTAACGATAGAGTGGATGAACACTTAGAAAGAAATAAACGTAAAAATCTCATAAAACAGGCCACAAAATGTCTAGCACCAAACCATGTAATAAAACTAATAATATACTAAAAAAAAAACAAACTAAAATTAAATATCTTACCAATATCAGACCATAAGCCGGTATGTCTGAGAATAAACTACCAAGAAAACTGTCTCCAGCTTATAAATTTATAAATTTAATTGCAGGCCGGAAAGTTCTAAACTTGATGACTTCATGTATTTCTGTGGGCATATATAACAGTTTTCTGCCGGGTCACCATGCAGATACAGCAAGGAATAATCGCATACTATATTATTCGATGCCTGAGTGAGTAAGAAATTCAATTTATAATCATTTGGTTGCGGGTTTAGTCCTACAGCACGCCAACTTTGGTAAAGGTTTTCTATTACAGCCCTGGTCTGATCAATGCTTTGTGAGTTTGTCTCGCGATTTAAGTTAGAACTCGGTATTGGTAGAGTATTTATATCCATTGGTGGGTGATAAGTTAAGATTTACCGACTTCATATTTTGATTCACATGGACGGCGTTAGAAATTATATCATTGTTGATCTAACGGGGAATTTATTCAATTTACCGCAGAGAAAAGAGAGGAAAGGTAAAATATGGAATATAAGTGTAATTATGTTCAAAGTATGTTTACGATTCAGTATTAAGGCATTCGACCTTGATATACACACAGATACGGAACGATTTTTTTCTTCCTCACTCTGAATGTAATCAATGCATGTGTCTATGTACGTACACGTATGTATGTTATCAATCAGTTTCATTTCTGTATTTCTTGTCCATAGAGAAAGAGCCGGACTCTAACATAGATTCAAGGCTCCTTCATTGGAACTTTTATCAACATCATCTAGGTATTTGTGCATATGTGTGTGTGTGCAGTATTTGGTGTTAGTGTATGCGCAGATTTGTATGTTTGTTTTATGGATGCGGTTTTATGTCTAGATGCATGCATATGTATTTATGTGCTAAATTTTTTGAAAGTTTTACATATCTTTACAGTTCCATTGAGGGCTTGAATCTGTAGTCTTCTTATGTATGTATGTATGTATGCATGTATGTATGTATGCATGCATGCATGCATGCACGTATGTATGTATGTGTATGCATGTATGTATGTATGTATCTATCTATCTATCTTTCTATCTATCTATATATGTATGTGTTTATAGATGTATATACCTGTATATTCGTGCAAATATACACACATACATATATTTATATAGAAATTAAACAAGTTCTCAAGAACCTAAATCTAGAGTGCAAGATATTTGCAGAAGCTAAATGTGCTTAGGAAATTTTGACATAGGACATTAATTTAAGAAGAAATATCTAAACCAAAAACAGACAGCACCAATTTGGTTATTCAAAATAGAAGTGGATTCTCTTGTAAGCTGAAGTCTATCAAGAATATAAATAGATTATACCCGGAAAATATTTTAAAGAGTAGTCTGCGACTATCAACCTTGGCTTGGCATCGAAATCATTTTGAAAGAGAACCGAAAGAAACAGAAATGGTCTACCAAAATATTCATGGTAGAATTGCTGTCGATGCTGATCTTGTCACTGTGGCTATTTAGCTTTTAGCTTCAGGTCAGTTCCAGAAGAGCAATTCTAAAATCAAAAGGTTTACCAGCAAGGTAGACGAAAGAAATCACGTCCTAAAAAATAGCTGGAGACAGGATACTGATGCATAGATGAAAAAGTGGGGATCTAACTGGAGAGAAGTGGAAAAGACAGCTTATAGGCGAGGATGATGGTGAACAATCGTCGACGACGACGTATGCTCCATAGGAAGCGAAGGGCTCGAGAGGAAGACGTTTAATATTTCCTTCCCGTCTTAAAGATGGAGTCACGTGATTCGTGGAAATTTGGTTATTATTCTAAGTATGCCATTGGATATTATCGATGGCAAAGACAATGATTCATTCAGGGAGTAAAGCGTTACTTAGAAAACCATACAGGAGTAATAATTTCTTCTTGAACTCCACGTTTTGCTGAATTATATAACACTAAGGTAGTAAAACAGTCATGACACTTGAGTTTGAACTTTTGAACAGGAAAGGAACTACATGAATAATTTGTCAAAGCACCTCGTACAAAACTTTGAAATGAATTCAAACTGAATTCTTTAAGGGCCTTATTAGTGAAGACCCCTAGTTTGTTAGGGTTCAAATACTAATGCCCAATTCAGTACTAAGTTTTCTCTTTTAATACCGAGACTGTTGAGAGGAAGAAAAGAAGTTCTCAGTCTAGAGACTTGTCTTAAATGCTTGCAATATTCTCAGCTACACTAAAGTTCCTTAAGTGTCACGTGGAAGTGTTATATAGGGTGACATACCACATTTTCCCTTTTGGAAATAGTATGATCTTTAAGAAGACTTCCACACAGTTTCCATTTACCAACTTACATTTGGAAGGCCTTTGTCTTTCGGAGCGTATGGTAGAAGGTGCATTTTCAGTTACTGTCCGGTAAAATTGAATCTGAAACTAAACACGTAGCTGCGAATCGATCTTCTGAACTTGACAACGAACACCTACCGTTTATAGACATCAGCCAATATATTGATGATTAATACATATTTGCATGAAGTTGAGAGTAAGAACAGAAAAAATGGCGAAGGAAATGAAACATAAAATAAACATTTTGATCGCAAAATAAAATGAGTTAAACAAGTTAATCTGAAAAATAAAGGAATTTCTGCCAGGAGACAATTATTGAATTTTGGTTGGTTTAACAATCCAACCGACCAAAATCCAACCAGTGGCTTAGAAAATGAGTGAAGCTTGCAAAAGCATACCCTGGAGCGGGTATCAATTCAAACCATAAGCGAATAGTTAATTAAATTACTAATCAACCTTAATAAAATGAAGATGGTTAAAATATGAGAACAATTAAACCTGCAAAAAGAGACAGGATACAAACAGAAATGTAATGCGTAGCAGTATGAGGCAACTATGAATATTTATACAGTGAAGAAGAAATATAAAAATCTTATAATAAAGAGCAAAACGAAGAAGGATTGAACACACAATTGGCATGTAGCATATTACTAAAGAAAACATTGTTTGAATGAGAAAAAACAAGAGAAGAAAACGGGAGATTGATTAAATTCCATTAAACAATGAAAGATAACGTGAAATACAATAATAAAGATTGAAGATCGACATTGTCATAATATCCTAAATAAAGCGATGTGTTTTGCATTATGAAAGCAGAAGCTAAATGGCCAGATGGTCAATGCTAATTCAAGACCAAGTATTTGAGAATTTCTATGATGAGAAAAAAATCCGAAGAAATCTTGTGATAAAATAAATGTGATCTACAACAATTGAATGTGTAAACTATGCGGTAAGATAAAGGACAAAAGAAGATCAATGTTAGACAATGAGTTGATTGCGTGAATACATGAGAATGAATAGATGAGGATGATAAGAACAAACTGTCGGTGTCCTGTTTTCAGGGTTACTAATGAGAATAAAATGTTAAGAGAAGAAAAGGCAAGAAAAACAATGAAAGAAGGTAGCCAATTGTGGACGATGGAATATAATATCACAGAGAGCGTGAAAAGGACTAGATGATCAGAACAAAGGGTGATGTAATGAAAACTATGAGACGAGTTACATACGAGTCGAGTATGAATAACCAATAATTGTTGCATTACCAAAAGTAAAAGACATGACTCACAAAGCTTAGAATCATAAATCCAATGTCACGTGACTAAAGTAAAGAAAGAGACCAAAACCCATCTTAACAAAGAATTACCTGAAGAATAAATGAATAACACTCCTCCCATCTCTGAACTGGTTGCTAGATTGCTGCAGGAGTAAATTCCCAGCTATTGCTTGAACTCATTTATAGTTAAGTCGATGAGAACATCATGAAAATGTAGTATTTATCTCATGAATACAACACACCACTCGGTTCGGGAATCGAAACCATTCTCTTACGATCATTAACGCAACAGCTTACCCTCCAGGCTACACATCTTCATCTTCCCTCACTTAAAGATTAAATAAAAAATGTCAACTTTTTCTTCCTTCTTTCACTCAGACGAAAACTCAATCTCGAAAAGTCAAACTATTTCTTGCTATGGAATACAAACTTATCCAACCCCATTTACTTCATTTTATAACTGTTGCTGATGCTAAACAACACAAGTTACTTTCGACTCTGGCTTTTCTTTTACTCAATAAAAATGATCCAAAATATCTTTTGATCTCGACATGAATGTAATCTGTAAACTTGTTTATTATGAGGTGAAAAGGTAGATAAATTAGAAATAATCATATGAGATTCGGATTGAGATGATATCTTAATGAAAGCTGTTTGGTACGATAAATCTATGTGGTAATAATGATACCAGTGTAAGCCATAAACTGCAGATTAGTTGCAGGAGTTTGGGGTGAGATGATATGATGAATGTTGTTTAATCCAGCATATCAGATCTAGAGGATGTAGTGCCGGATATGGATTTGGGTGTGGAGTAGAATGGGTGGGTGGGTACAATCATTAAATGAGACACTAGAGAGGGAGAGGAAAAAGAGGGATAAAATAGGGGAATAGAGAGAGAGGGTGAGGTGAAAGACAGAGTTTCTCTATGTTCGTTGTGAACATATAACGAAATATTTATTACTGAGAAGCACAGATGATGGGAAGAAAGAGATGTGAAGATTATGATAGAGCTGCATGTTAGATAGGGATGAAAAAATCATCTTGATTTATGAGGGCTACGGGAAAGAGAGACGAAGATAGAAAGAGAGAGAGAGAGAGAGAGAGAGAGAGAGAGAGAGAGAAAGAGAGAAGGGAGAGGGTGTGTATGTGAAGGGGAAGAAAGAGTAGGAACAAAGAGAGAGCAGAAGTGAGACTGGAGAGAGAATATAAGGAGAGAATAGAGAAGGCAATAGGAGAGTAAGGAAGGGAGAATGAAAGAGAGACAAAGTTGGAGAGAGAGCGATATATATATATATATATATATATATATATATATATATATATACAGAGAGAGAGAGAGAGAGAGAGAGAGAGAGAGACAGGCAGACAAGCAGATGGACTGACTGTCAGAATAGGTAACAGTGTAGGAGGGAGAATAGCGTAAGGCAGAGTGATTGGAGGAGGAAAGAGAAGAAAGGGAAGTGAAGGGGAGGAGGAGAGTAAGAGAGAGTTGAAAAGAGAGAGAAGGAGAATAGGGGATTATGGGAGTGCGACTAGCGCAAAATAGAACGTAGAAGAGAGAGAGAGAGAGAGAGAGAGAGAGAGAGAGAGAGAGAAAGAGAGAGAGAAAGAGAGAGAGAAAGGTTGGATAAAAAAGAAGGTAGGGTGAGAGACTGAGTGATGGAGAGAGAGAGAGAGAGAGAGAGAGAGAGAGAAAGAGAGAGAGAGAATGATGAAAATGAGAAAAGGATACTGTTTTATTGAAAGGGAAGTCGGACATATAATAATGTCGGAGAATAATATTGACATTTGATGATGAAACTTCACAAAGAATGAAGTCGTGGTGGTGGTGGTGGTGGTGGTGAATGAAAAGTATATGGGAGGACAGTTGAATCAGAATCTGAGAAAGCAACTTCAAAAACAAAAGCGAAAACAAAAGGTCGTACGAACAAGAGGATTTGTTGTAGTCTATTCGTGAAGGTAATTCTTGTGAGACTGAAGACTTCTAAGGTTATCGTAATTTAGTTGGGGATGGCGTAACTGTAACTCTTCTTTGCTGGGAAATGCATTTGGTCACGATCATTGTTATGCAGAAAGAAATGATTGAAAATGGAAGAATTGGAAAGAGAGGGAGGGATGGAGGGGGGGGGGAGAGAGACAGGGATAAAGAGAGAGAGAGAGAAGCAGAGATAGATAGAGAAGCAGAGATAGATAGAGAGAGAGACAAAGACAAGGATAGAGAGATAGGAAGAAATACAAAGATACAGAGAGACAGAGAGAAACAGAGAAAGAGACAGAGAGTTAGAGACAGAAAGAAAGAGACTGAGAGAAAGAGAGAGAACGAGACAGAAAGAGAGAGAGAGAGAGAGACAAGGAGAGACAGAGAGAAACAAAGATAGAGCTATAAATATATATAGGGAGACACAGAATTAGAGATGCAGAAAGCGAGATACAGAAAGAAAGAGAGAGATCGACAGAGAAAGATGGAATGAGAAACTGAAAGAGAGGGAGAGAGAGAGAAAGAGAAAGAAAGAGAGAAAAAGCAAGGGAGGTAGAGAGAGGAAGAGTGGAGAGAGAGTGAAAGGTAGGTATGATTATTTAATCCGATTTTTATAAAGTATGGAAGTAAAAAAGAGAGGAAAAAAAACCCCAGTTCATTATTTACTGTCTGGATGTAAATTACGTGCTGGAAATAAAAATGTTAAAAAGTTATATGCAGTGAATTGATGGAGAAAGAACTAAGAATAAATAACTCGAACGAAATAAGAAAAGGATTGATTTAGAAGAATTCGATGAGACATAAAAGCAAATTGAACAGAACTGGGACACACGGGAGAATAAGAATAATGAACTGCGCAGGGATTTTTAAAGTCATATATGTAGAGCTAACTCATGACATAAGAAGAGGAATATAATTTCGGACAACAATTATCAAAAGAAGATATTGATTATGATTCATATGCTTTGACCTTCTAACAAATATATATCCCGGAGAGACATTAAGAGAAGGTACTACGGCCACGTGATAGCTAGCTTTTGAAATATGTGCAAGAAAGAGAGACCACAGCTTGAATTGTGATTGGTTGTTGATGTACAGCAATGGCTGATTTTGAAAGAGAAGTCTGCAAGCTAACAGAATAAAAGAAAGCAGTTGAGAAATTATGTATACAAGCGCAGAAGAAAAAGCATTGTTTAGTGAATACATGTGAAACACAGTTCAGTAAAAGTATTGTTAAAGTAAAAGTGAAAGTATTCTCTTAGATTCACAAAAGAGACTGAATGTAGTTGTCATAAACAGATAACCTTTAGTGAAGACGCGTGGCTCAGTGGTTAGGGTATTCGGCTCATGACTGTGGGTTCGATTCCCGGCGGTGCGTTGTGTCGTTGGGTAAGACATGTTATTTCGCATTGCTCCGGTCCACTCAGCTAGTAAAATTGAGAAGAAGTACCGTATTTCAATAAATTTACTAGTCTTGAAACCGGCGGCCCGCTCAAGCCAAGGGAAATGTTCTGATTTCCGACATCTGTAAACCATGTCAACCTGGTAACATGATCATAAGTCCTAGGAATCGACGAAAAACTATAAAATGGTTTCAACACTTTCAATTGGTTAAAAGATCATCACCAGAAATAGAATCTCTC
>NC_142942.1:17356571-17374071 GCF_046866305.1 Octopus bimaculoides | reverse complement strand
GGTTTTGACTTCGGTCCCACTGCGCGGCACATTAGGCTGATGTCTTCCGCCAAAGCCCTGGACCAGCCAATGTCTTGCGAGGGAATATGCTGGACGGTGTAAAAAACCGTCGCAGGCACGTGTGTTTGTACACCATCACCACTTCACAACTGGTGATGGTTTGTTTGCGTTCACATAACTTAGTGAGTTGGCTAAAGAAAACGATAGAAAAATTACCAGATTTTTAAAGAAATCATAAGAACTGGGGGGAGATTCTTTCAGCTAAACATTTCGGTGTGGTGCCCCAGCATGGCCACTGTTCAGTAACTAAAAGTAACGAAAGGTATAAGATAAAATTTATCAAATATTCTTTTCTACTCTAGGTACAAGGGCCGAAATGTATATCTATCTATCTATCTATCTATCTATCTATCTATCTATCTATCTATCTATCTATCTATCTATTTCTCTCTCTCTCTCTCTCTCTCTCTCTCTCTTTCTCTCTCTCTCTCTCTCTCTCTCTCTCTCTCTCTCTCTCTCTCTCTCTCTCTCTCTCTCTCTCTTTCCTGTATGCCACCAGCCAACAGGCAAATATCGCAATTCATTCTGATCGAAATGAATGAAACGGAAATTAAAGAACGAGGTACATTTTGCCAAGTCACATGATGAGGCACATCTGCACGCGAATAAATCATTGCACCCGTTTGTACAAAATCTCACCCGCGAAAGGCCGATGCTGGATGGCTCGAAACGATCGTAGAGATTAATAAAGAGCCTCTCTTGGGAATTCCGTTTTCTCTTTCTCTCCTTTTATACATACATATATATATATATATATATATATATATATATATATATATATATATATATATATATATATATATATATATATATATATAATACACTTATAAATATACATGTCTAAATATATATATATATATGCATATATGTGTATATATGTACACATAAATGTATGTGTATGTATATATATCTATAAATATATTTACACACACACACACACAGCGTATATGTAGCGTATATGCATATTTAAGAACAAATACATTTTGTTTCAACAAAATAACTCCAAAGAGAAAAAAATCGTCTCTTTTCTAAAACAAACAACTATGTTATAAATATAATTAATAGCAACACAGTTTATCTGCATATGCTATGATGTATCGTCTTTAGAGTCAGCCAATTGAAGATCTCCACGATACTATTTAAATTTATATATAAAATAAATACGTATAAAATGAAAAACGTAAAAGAAACGACAAACCCACTTTGAGCTACATGTTTATCAGAAACGTAAAGTTCAGACGCAAAAAAAACAAAAAAATATACAAGACAAACCAAAAACGACCCCCCCACCCCCAACAAAAAAACAACAACAACAGCAACAACAACAAAGAAACTGCAAAATAACAGTCGGAAGTCGACTTTTCTAGTTCCACTCGAGACTTAGTATATGACTAATACATGTTAACTGTTTAGAAGCTCTACAATAAAATATTGACTAACTGTCAGAATTTGTCAAAATATGTTAGATTACACTGAAGTTTGCTCTGGAAGGATACACGTGATATTTTCAATTATTTTTCCAAAGTTACACTAGACATACAAATACGTACACATTCGTTCACATATATTCATAAATACATACAAATATGCATAATGTACATAATGTAGATTAATATTTAAATATGTGTAATATACATATTTAATATACACAAGGCAGCGAGCCGGCAGCGTCGTTTGGAAAAATGCTTCGAAGCATTTCATCCTTGTTCAAATTCTGCCGAGGTCGATTTTGAATTTCGTCCTTTCGCTCTCGAAAACATAAGTACTGGGGGGTTGATGTAATCGAATTATACCCTTTCCGCATTTGCTTGCTATGTGCCAAAGTTTGAAACAAACATTTCATATATATATGGGAGAATATACAAAAAATAACAACAGACGAGGACAGGTGGTGTAAATAACAAAAGTATATATTAGTATGACGCTCGGGAATACGGAAAGTCTTTGACGTTTCGAGCTACGCTCTTCAACAGAAAGAATACGGAGACAAGGAGAAAAACACGGACAAAAAAAA
Source organism: Octopus bimaculoides (assembly GCF_046866305.1). Lineage (NCBI taxonomy): Eukaryota > Metazoa > Mollusca > Cephalopoda > Octopoda > Octopodidae > Octopus > Octopus bimaculoides. Next base: position 17,371,997 of record NC_142942.1, on the reverse strand, counting down.
AAAAATTGAATAGTGTTCAGTCAACGGTCAATCATAATATATATATATATATATATATATATATATATATATATATATATATATATATATATATATATATATATATATATATATATATATATATATATATATATATATAATTATATATAAAGGGCATTAACTGTGTATCAATGCCTCACGCTATCGTGGTCTACCGTTGAGTTAAATGTTTTTAAGAGATAAATTTTGAAAAGCTGCATTCCCTCGCTTTCGGTAAATATGTTGTTTCTTTTTGGTAGTTTTTTTTTACTTATTTAGTCCCTCGATAGCGTGAGGCATTGATACGCAGTTAATGCCCTTTATATATAATTAAATATATCTATGAAGAAACGATGAATTTTTTCATTACGAAATTTTTCGTTATTTTTTCATTATGAGGCTTTTTCACGCTGACTACTTGATAAATTCTTATAAAGAATTCTTATAAAGAATTTATCCTATATTATATAGGGCGCTATACACCACCAGTATTGCTAGAAATAAGAGTCAAAATAACTCATACCCACAATAAGCACCAAGCTCTCTTGGCACCGTGCATTGCCAGATCACCAGTGAAAGGAAAATATCGCTGTTGCCCGAAATCTAACTCAGGAAGGAAAAACGTAGAAGAAACGTCACTAAGTATTTTGTCCGGTGTGCTGACGATTCTGCCATCTGACGGCGTTAATAATACGAAAGATCGTTTTCGATATAGACACAAAGCCTGAAATTTTGACCCCAATGTTTATCTGGCATTTATTTTATCGATATAAAAAGCACGTACGGCGAAGTCGACTTCGGCCACGTTTGAACTCAGACCGTAAAGACAGACATAATGGATGCTAAGCATTTTGTCCGGCTTGTTAATGATTCTGCCAGCTCACGGCCTGAGATGTATTATTATTACCATTATTATTATTATTATTATTATTATTATTATTATTATTATTATTATTAGTAGTAGTAGTAGTAGTAGTAGTAGTAGTAGTAGTTGTTGTAGTAGTAGTAGTAGTTGTAGTAGTAGTAGTTGTAGTAATACAGCAGCAGCAACAGTTGTAGCATCATCGGCGATAGTAGAAGTAGTAGTAACAGTCGCATCAGCAGCAGCAGCAGCAGCAGTAGTAGTAGTAGTAGTAGTAGTAGTAGTAGTAGTGAAGATTATAATGATGATGTTGACGATGATGATGATGATAATGATGACGATGATGATGACGATGATGATGATGATGACGATGATGATGATGATGATGTATTCCGAGATAAGTAGAGGTTCGGAATTATTTGAAGAATTTCCTTGATAGTGATTTTTCACTGGAATATGTCTGGAAAATTATAAAAGCAAAAATTGTAATATAGAGAACAAAGAAGAAGAATAACAAGTAAAACGAGAAAAAAAAATAGAAGGAAAAGAGAAGAAAGGAGAAAAACAAGGAAAATAACACAGAATCCGCCCACGTAAAAGTAAATGTGTGTTTATCGATCTCCTAATATTTGAGACATCATCGTCGTCGTCGTCGTCGTCGGCATCCACATCATCATCAACATCATCACCGTCACCATCATCATCCTCCTCCTCCTCCTCCTCCTCCTCATCATCATCATCATTATCATCATAATTATCATCATAATGATTATCATCACCGTCATCATCATCATCGTCGTCATCATCATCATCATCATCATCATCATCATCATCATCATCATAATTATCATCATAATGATTATCATCACCGTCATCATCATCGTCGTCGTCATCATCTTCATCATCATTTTCGTCGTCGTCGTCATCATCATCATTATTATCATCATCATCATCGTCATCACCAACACAAGCAATATTGCCACATCCACTACCAACCCTAACCCTCACAACCAAAGCCACCGCTCCCACTAACACCATCACAACCACGACCCGCATCATGATCATTATCCTCCCCCTCCTCCTCTTCCTCCTCCTCCTCCTCCTCCTCTTCCTCCTTCTCTTCCTCCTCCACTTCCTCCTCCTCTTCCTCCTCCACTTCCTCCTCCACTTCCTCCTCCTCTTCCTCCTCCTCTTCCCCCTCCTCTTCCCCCTCCTCTTCCTCCTCCTCTTCCGCCTCCTCCTCCTCCTCCTCCTCCTCCTCCTCCTCCTCTTCCTCCTCCTCTTCCTCCTCCTCTTCCGCCTCCTCTTCCTCCTCCTCTTCCCCCTCCTCTTCCTCCTCCTCCTCTTCCCCCTCCTCCTCCTCCTCCTCATCATCATCATTAACATCATCATTATTATCATCATCAGCAGCATCATGCTCATCGTCATTTTCCTCGTTCTTGTCGTTTACGACGTCTTCACAACGATCATCATCATTACTCTGACCCCCCACCCCCACTGCCATCATCGTGGTGGTGGTGGTGGTGGTCCTCGTCATCATCATCATTATCATCATAGACATCATCCCCATTGTCATCATCATCATCATCAACAACAATAACGTGGAAAGAATGAATGAAAGAAAGAAAACGAAAAAGAAAATATGAAAGGAAAAAAGAAAGTCAATGGCAAAAGAAAGAAAAGAAATGAAGAAAGAAAGCGGACGAAGAGAAGGAAGAGAATCTAAAGGGAATGAAAAAAGAAAAGAAAGGAAAGAAAGAAGGAGGTATTACGGCGAATTACGTTCAGAGACAATTGGTCAAAATGGAGGAAAATTTAAATGTTGTTGTCTGAGTGTCTGTAGGAATATGATAAACATGAAGAATAAAGAAAAGTGGTGAGAGAGAGGGAAAATTGATTGAGAGAGAGATAGAGAGAGAGGAGGAGGAGAGAGAGGAATATATATATATATATATATATATATAGACAGAGAGAGAGAAAGAAAGTTATTAAGAGAGAGAGAGAAACAGAGAAGGTAAAAGACTAAACAAGAGATCGGGAGAGATAGAAATGGCGGTGAGAGGTTAAGCAAGATATGTATATGTATAAACACACACACACACAAACACACACACACACACACACACACACATATATATATATATATATACACATACATATAGACATATATATATATACATATATTTATATATGTATATGTGTGTATATATGTGTATGGTGTCTATATGTGTGTAGGTGCATATATATATATATATATGTGTAAGTGTATATATATATATATATATATGTGCGTGAATATATATATATATATATATATATATATATATATATATATATATATATATATATATATATATATATATATATAGATATATAGATATACATATATATAAATGTATGTATGTATGTAAGGAATGGGAGAGAAAGAAAAAAAGGGGGAAAGATGAAGATAAGACTGAGATGGAAATGTTAGGAGAGACTATGAAGGAACTAATACTAAAACGAGTGGGTGACAGAAGAGAAAGAACGAGAAGTAAAAGAGACAGAGAGAGACAGAGAGAGAGAGACACAGAGAGTGAGAGAGATGCAGAGAGAAAAGATGGGGACAGTGGCACTTGAGTCCGACGTTTCCATATTTTAAGCAAAACGAATTCCGAAAGTTTGTTAATAACCTTTTTTGTCTTCCTTTCTTGACTTCGTTGTAAAAAGAATTTAAAGAAATACGATATAGGTATCAATATCAGTTAGCAATTTATCTCGGTGAAAGTTCAATAACGGAAAATAAATAAATAAATATGTGTGTGTGTGTGTGGGCGTCTGTGTGAGTGCATGTGTGTGTGCATGTGTGTGTGTGTAAATGAAATAAGGTAAAAATAAAAATTCCAAATGTACAATCATTTGATTCATTTTATACGTATGTATGTATGCATGTATGTATGTATCTGTCTGTCTGTCTCCTTCTATCCCTCTCTCTGTCTCCCTCTCTCTGTCTCCCTCCCTCTCTCTCCCTTCCTCTCTCTCCCTCCCTCTCTCTTCCTCCCTCTCTCTCACCCCTCTCTCTCTGTATATATATACATATATATATATATATATATATATATATATATATATATATAGTGAAGTATATTTGCCACTTAAATGTGGCTGACCCCGAGGGGTGGATGTTGCTGTTGCTTTTAGCCCCAGGAGGACATCTCCTCCAGCTGGCTATCGACACACTTCTGTGTCCTGTTTGTATTCGCCAAGGGAAGTTATCCTTCCCATCTTGATCTACGATACGTACGTACTCGAGTTTCAGGGTTATTTCCCTTCTTCAGCGTACGACAATCGCCGACCTTCGATGCAAAAGACCTCGAGTACGTACGTATCGTAGATCAAGATGGGAAGGATAACTTCCCTTGGCAAATACAAACAGGACACAGAAGTGTGTCGATAGCCAGCTGGAGGAGATGTCCTCCTGGGGCTAAAAGCAACAGTAACATTCACCCCTCGGGGTCAGCCACATTTAAGTGGCAAATATACTTCACTTTATCGTGCAGTTACTGTTAATACCTCGTTCAGAGATTTAATATATATATATATATATATATATATATATATATATATATATATATATATATATATATATATATATATATATATATATATATATATGTTCATTTAATTATTTGTGTACATCATCTGTGATCATTTGTGATTATCATTTGTGATTATCATCTTACCTTGGCATGCTATACGTTTTCGGAAAGCTCTATACCTATGCTACATGAAAATTTCAGCTCTCTCTGTCCGTTGGTTTTAAGGGTTTTAGAACCCAAAAAGCATACCGAAGTTAATTTCATATGATAAAATTTAGCGGTTACCAGTTAACGTTTGCTTCAGCTAAATTTATTTATTACCGGCTTAGCGGCTTACCGTTTGCTAAAATGACATTTTTAGTTAGCAGATGAATGGTAAATAAAGCTAACGTTTTCGTTGACTGTGCCCACGACTATATATATGTATGTGTGTACAGCGCCATATATTCTATTCGTTTTGAAAATCTAAGGTGAAACCGGAAAAGTGTATTCCTATATTTTAGAATATAATTAAATTCTCTGTGCATTTTTAACTTCGTTTCTTCTGTTTTACGACTTGTTTTGAATTAACAGCAACTTCGATATATATATATATATATATATATTTATACACACACACCGACACACACACACACACACACACATATATATATATATATATATGACACGCAGATGTTCTGTAGGTTATGTTTATACAGTTTAATTTTCACAATATCATTCAAACATTAATAACTCGAAGGAATACAGAAACGCCACCACCGCCACCAATACCACCGCCGCCTCCCACCACCGCAACTACTTCCACATCGTCCTCTGAAGGAAAAGGTTGTCTACAGATAATGTATATAGGGCAAGATAACTATGATGGAAGAAGTGAACTTGCTAGGGGCTATATGAAGTTATATATATTCACACACACACACGCGCACGGTTGTAGGATTTAAACATTTCACACACCGGAGGTGTAGGTAAGTGGTATGTGATTTACATAGTTTACATCGCCAAACACTGCCCTATGAACTGCAGGACACAAGCTGAGAAGCACAGATTCAACTCTGATAAACAGACCAACGCTCTCACACATACACATACAGATGCACAGACACACAGACACACACACACACACACACACACACACACACACACACTCACAAACACAGACATACATATTCTTACTCTTTCCCTATATATGTGTGTGTGTGTGTGTGTGTGTGTGCGCGTGTGTATACATATATATATATATAATATACACATACATACATACATCCATACATATACTCTTTTACTCTTTTACTTGTTTCAATCATTTAACTGCGGCCATGCTAGAGCACCACCTTTAGTCGAGCAAATCGACCACAGGACTTATTCTTTGGATGCCTAGTACTTATTCTATCGGTCTCTTTTTGCCGAACCGCTAAGTTACGGGGACGTAAACCCACCAGCATCGGTTGTCAAGCGATGTTGGGGGGACACACACAAACACACAGACATACACACACACACATATATATATATATACATATATATACGACAGGCTTCTTTCAGTTTCCGTCTACCAAATCCACTCACAAGGCTTTGGTCGGCCCGAGGCTATAGTAGAAGACACTTGCCCAAGGTGCTACGCAGTGGGACTGAACACGGAACCATGTGGTTGGTAAGCAAGTTACTTCCCACACAGCCACATAGCCACATATATATGTGTGTGTGTGTGCGTGCGTGCGTGTGTGTGTGTATGTGTGTGTGTATATATACATTTGAGTATAAATTATTGCAATATTTTGGTAACTTGATTGTTTTATTCGTCAGTTACGAAGAAAGCAGCCTAGTATTTACAATAGAGGCCATCGTCTCCTGACGTTTGAAGCCAGTTTTCTACTCGTGTTTTGATCCGACGTTATTAGCGCAGTATTGTGGCCTCTTCACTGATGGTTCCATCACCTCTTCTTTAATGAAATTTGCGTGCCATGAATCGGGACAATAATCCGAGTGAGATATTTTTCCGCTATCCTAACGTGCATCGGCATTGGTTAAACAAAGGTTAGCTTCCGGAAAACATCGCTAAAAATCGCAATGCACGTCTCACTTACTGGGCTCTCGATTCTTCACCAGCCAAGAAGAGGTGGATGTTTTAGTGAAGGATTTCTTCGCCTCGAGGGACAAGAATTGGTATTTGCATGGGATTAAAGAACTAGCAGAAATGTGGGTTCAGCTAGTGGGACACAGTGGCCTGTCCTTTGAATGGTAGGATATTTTCGCTGTAACTCGACGAACAAAACAAATACGTTACTAAAATATTGCAAAGCTTTTAACCCAACACAATATTTATACATACGTATATAAATAAACATAACTATACGTATATATAATAAATTTTATACATTAGTCTAATCCTTGTGTGTATATGTATATATATTCTTTTGCCACGTCATGTACTCAGTTATGTATCTATATGTACATGTAGATGAACGTATATACATACATGTACATATGCATATACTCATATATTGTTTATATATATATATATATATATATATATATATATATATATATATATATATATATATATTACTGTGTGTGTGTATGTGTGTGTTTGTGTGTGTGTATGAATATATATATATATATATATATATATATAGTATATAATAATATATATATATATATTATATATATACAAATATATATATATATATATATATATATATATATATATATATATATATATATATATAATATACATATATATGCATATTTGTGCATATATATATATGTATGTGTGCGTGAATGTGTGTATGTATGTGTGTATGTGTCTGTGTATATGCGGGTTTGTGTGTGCATGTACATATAGGTGCGCGCATGTTTCCTTCCATAAATTGTGAGGCTACTTGCATACATATAGGCCTATGCATAAACTTACTCACACATTGCAGACATACATCACAGAGACACCAGTAAAATCACGCACGCGCACGCACACACACACACACACACACAACACATATACACACACTCACGCGCGCATACACATTCACTCAAACACACATATACAGAAACAGGCATACCCACACGCCCACATAAAGACAGTGGTTGAATGTTTCAACAGACGATCACTACCCAGAGGTAAATCTACGGCCCATAATTGTATAAAGAGCATTCATTTTCTGGGAATTTAATTAAGAAGAAAATGGATTTGATGAGATGAGACGATTTATAACGGAGCCATTATGTCTGCGATATTTTGACACACAAACACACACACACAAATATATTCGTACTTACACAACGAACATGTATTCGCCCACAAGCTAACACATGTACACACTCGAACACATGCACACATTTGTGAGCATATATATATATGTATATGTATATGTATATGTGTATCTATCTATCTATCTATCTATCTCCCTCTTTCTCTCTCTCTCTACATATACATATATATATATATATATATATATATATATATATATAGAGAGAGAGAGAGAGAGAGAGAGAGGGATATATATATATATATATATATATATATATATATATATATATATATATATATATATATATATACATATATATATATATATATATATATATATATATATACACATATATATTTATAAGTATATATGTATGTATACATTCATGTACATGTACAATATATTTGCAGAATAATATTGAATAATATTGAGTTCAATGAATGCCGAAGCATTTACTGCAATCTTAAATTGTTTAGTCTCCTCAGATTAATTTCTCATTTAAACTGAAGTCCACAATATATTGGAGAGAGAGAGAAGCTGGGACACTCAACTACATCGACTCCAATATCCATAATAGCAGACAGTAGAGGCCAGGCTGGCTTAACCAACCTTCAAATGTGAGCAGTTCAGTCTCGATAATAAATCTCTGTAATATTATTCTCCTTGCTAAGACATGTATTCGAAGATGTTATGCAATATTAAATACATTTATTTTGAAACGAACACGAAGGTTATGATAAAAATTATGAAGATAACGAAGCAGATTCGCGTTTCGCTTTTAACAAACTTAACTATGGAATGGAATCGGAGACGTAATCTAAACATCGACATAGCGTAATATATTTTTAGCATTCTCTCTGTTGTCTTATATTCCTATACTTGTTTCAATCACTGGACTGCAGCCAAACTGGAGCACCACCATGAAAGGTCTCGGCGAACAAATCCACCGCAGTGCATATTTGATCAACCGTTAATTTACAGGAGAGTAAACAAACCAGCACCGGTTGTGAAACACTAGGTAGACGCAAAACACAACCTCTATACATATATATATATATATATATATATATATATATATATATATATATATGTATATGTGTGTGTGTGTGTGTGTGTGTGTGTGTGTGCCAAAATTTGAAACCTGCATATGAGAATACAAATGATAACATAAGATACAATTATCAAACATCAGAATAGAGAAAACGATGGATGAAGGAAATGAATTTAAATGTTGAACAATACCAATTCGAGTCTGCACTAAATTCGCCAATATTTATATAGACAGGCACTGAATCTATACCGGAAATTCTGGTCTCACTTTATCCGATTCATGGAACTTCGAACTTGGTTAATAAAGCGAAACTTTAATCAGTGTGGGATATTACATGGACAAAAGGAGGGACAACTTCATTCATCCACTTCATGGATGACGTAAATGCACACACCGCCAATGGGAAGGAACCATTTATAGAGTTTACTGTGAATTTTCCTGAAGTTTAGTAAAGACTAATATACACTTTGATTTTGGAGGATTTCAAGGACTTGAGAATAAAACGAAGTGGACTGACGACTTGAATTATAAATATTAAGGAACAAGCTAGTGTAAAACTGTGAGCGAAAGTGTGTGGAAGAGTTTTAAAAAAAAACCGAATAGTTTGATATACATCAAATTCTCCCCCACCTCCCGTCGCCTGGTGTTTTATCTTTTTGTCACTTGTACCACAACTATAATGGCTGTTGTATTACGATCGTTGCTATTCAGAACTTATTTTGCTCATACCATATCTATTCAAGCACACCTGTCTCACTCAGGCGCATCCTGCCATCATTATCATTTTCTATGCTAGGCACAAAGCCCGAAATTTTGGGGGAGGGGGCCAGTCGATTAGATCGACACCAGTATGAAACTGGTACTTAATTTATCAACCCCGAAAGAATGAAAAGCAAAGTCGACTTCGCTGGAATTTGAATTTAGAACATAAAGACAGACGAAATACAGCTAAGCATTTCGTCCGCCGTGTTAACTTTTCTTCCAGCTCACCCCCTTACGATTAGCAATATATTGGCAAGTTAAATTCCATCCATGATTCTTTTAGCGGATTAAGCATGATATTTATTTCGTAGAGTGTAAAATAAAATACTCATTAAGACGAACATTGATGCCACTCAATCATCATGTTTGCATCACATGAAATAAAGGCGGTAAATATATAGATTATGATTTCAATGGACAAAAGAAGACCTAAATCTTGCTTTTTTTCTCCTTTGATTTCTTTTTCAGTTTTTATTCACTTTGTCTTTCCCCGTTCCACCATTTGCATCCATCTTCTCTATGTTCTCGTGTCTTCTCATAGATCAACGTCCTCTGTTTCAAATAAGACAAACCATACATTTTTGATAGCTTGTAGACGCGTGGCTCGATGTATAAATCTGCCGAATTATTGTGTTTTTATGGCATGAAATTGTTAGTAGCTCATATTTCAATACGATGTATATTAAATGATATATAAATACTTTCTTCATTTCTCTATCTGACAAAGAACGTCTTATTTTGTACATTTTTACACCTCTTCTTTTTTACGTTTTAAATTTCTCTGAGCGTCAATCGAATACGTTGTTGACTGTTGTTGTTTTCTAATCTTTTAAAACTTTTGATTTGCTTATATATATTATTTGAGAGGAATATATATACATATATATTTGTGCGTGTGTGTGTGTGTGCGCACATACAAACGTAAGCAGATACATATGTACATATGTATATGTAAGTAGAAATATATGTTTGTGTGTGTGTGTGTGTGTGTGTGTGTGTGTGTGTGTGTGTGTGTGTGTGTGTATGCATTTCCACATCTATTTATCCATCTCTCTATCTCACTCTACAACCTTACAACTACACACATACACCAAATGAAAGCAGTGGGTAAATACTCACAGTACCAGACACAAATGAAGAAAATAAAGTAAATGACGAGACAGTATATTGTTATACTAAATGTATTATATAAAAGGAGGCGTGGTGATGGTGTACAAATGAGAAGAGACTGAGAAACGAGCAGAGAAGAATCACGCGAGATTACAAATAAGAGGTGGAGATCATATAATAAGTTGGCGAAGAGAAAACGTATTTAATATATGAAAAAAAAAATACCGAAGTCGGAAAATCTATATATACTGGAAGACGCTTGCATTGAAACATGGCTGCATATATGCCTGTATAAATATACATAGACAGACAAGCACATAAACACACACACACACATATATATATATATATATGTATATATATATGTATATATATATATATATATATATATATATATATATATATATATATATATATATATATATATATATATATATATATATATATATATATATATATATATATATATATATATATATATATGTATATGTATGTATGTTTGTATATGTACACATATATGTATATATCTACATCTGTATATATTTATCTCCCTCTACCTCTCTCTTTCTATATATATATATATATATATATATATATATATATATATATATATATATATATATATATATATATATATATACATACATATGTATATATATACGTATACATACATATATGTATACATACACATGCACAAACGCACACAAGCACACACATACACATATATATGGATCTTTGCAAGAGTGAAAATATATGGTCATATATACATGCATTTATTTATGTGTCTGTGAATGTATGTATATTTATATACGTATGCATGCATGTATGTTTCCTTGCATGACTACTTCTGATGTATACATAAATTTTTCAACAATATGTGCGCGCGTGTGTAATGTGTGTGTATGTGTCTGTGTGTGCATAGGGACTTAGAAGGTAAATAATTAAATAATTAAATTAGGTCAGCTGGAAGCAAAGTAGTAAAATCTCTCGTTTTTATCAAGCGTGATATACACCGGATATAACTCACAGTCTAGGCTACGTGGTTCCAGTTGAACAAATGGATATTCATATTATGCCTCTGAATATACACAAGCATATACATACATTCACATATACATAAATACACACCCACAGACACAAGGCAAACACAAGCACGTATATACATACTCAAAATTCCTTGTATTAGAATATCATCATATTCGAATTTCTGAATATTAACACAATATATGTAAATATACACCAAATAGGGCATTTACACGCACACACACATATACATATACATACACACACACACATATATATATACATATATATATATATATATATATATATATATATATATATATATATATATATGTAGAGACATACCATACACACATACATACGTACATACATACACACATAGAAATAAACACGTACAATTGCACATACCTCCAAACACGCACGCACAATTATAGACATAGATATCCTGTAACAAAATATATAAATATTCCATAGGCAGTATATATGTAATCATCCATAGGATACAAATATAAATTATCTTAATGAGTTATTTAGTCTGAAGTACTCAAAACTGCACATAAAATTTTGAATTATTCGTTGATAATTCATAAGAAATGAATAGACGAAAAGTGTCGTCTTCTAGTCTGTACCTAGAAAATTGTTTCGTGAAGAAGTTTTGAAGAGTATATCTCTCATTAGACGGTGTACAATATGATACAAGCCTTCAGTCAGAACTAATAAAATGCTGTCAATCACGAAAGGCTAAACAGTTCGAAACGGACGGATGTGAAGAAAGTCGGACATTAATATATTCATTTAAGGAATTAACAGATGCATTAGAAACCTTTCATTGTGTGTAAATATATGAAAGTACATTACGCGGATATATCTACATACTTCCAGACGTAAACATAAATATATTACCTATGTATATAAACTTGCATACATATGTATGCTTGTCTGTCTATGTATCTCTCTCTCTCTCTCTCTCTCTCTCTCTCTCTCTCTCTCTCTCTATCTATCTATCTATCTATCTATCTATCTATCTATCTATCTATCTATTTGTTATAAAGTCATGTAATATAGTTTGACTTCTCTCTCATATAGCTATACAAATGCACGATATATAACTACAAATTAATGGTAAGGCGGCATAATTTTATCCATTCATTTATTCGCAGTGCCGTTCCAAGAAGAAATAAAATCATGAAGTAAAACCTCTATTCCGGAAGAACACAAGAAATGCTACCTTTAATGCATACTGAGATTTTCGCTAATAATCCAATCTCCTTAAAATTCCTGGAAAATTTAAATGTATAGTTTTGCTGTGTAGTTTCAATTATTGATTTTTGCCTGCTGAAGATACCATGATGCGAATAGACGTAGAATTATTCTTCTGAAATTTTTTTGCTTTTTTCTTTTCCTTATAAACCAGAAATAAATACTTATGGTCTAATTCTTGCATTTGGGTCTCTGTTTCTATACATAGAAACATATTCATGATACGAACATTAATATTATTTACATTATTTACATTTGACGGATATTTGTCCTCATCTTGTTTGTTGTTAACACAATGTTTGGGCTGATGTACTCTCCAGCCTTCATATATATATATATATATATATATATATATATATATATATATATATATATATATATATATATATATATGTATATGTATATGTATATATATATATACATGCACATACACACACAAGTAAAGACGTATATACATACGTGCTTGCATACATAATGGATATATATTATTTGAATATGTTTGCGTGTTTTTGTGTATGTGTAATACTTATGTATGTGTGTGAGTGAGTGTGTGTATGTGTACGGGTGTAACATTAACAGAGATGTATCTTCCACCAGTTTCGACCGTGGCTATTGAAGGTATTCGATCAAATGAGCCACCTTGCACATTAAATCCTCATGTAAGTGACTGAGTATTCCGTTGAGAAGAAAGCATAATGAGCGTAATCCTCAATCAAATGCAACATGACTCTCACTATTATAAAATTGATCCCGTAACTACTTCCTCAGAATTTTCATTGAGAGCATTCGTAAGATTGCTAAAATGCTTTCTCAGCATAAATACACACACACACACACACACACACACACACACACACACACACACAGTGTAGACATAGATAGATATACATACAGATATAGATAGATATACATACAGATATATATATATATATATATATATATATATATATATATATATATATCGGTATAGGTATATTGCTATATATAAATGTATATATATGTATGTATATATACATACATACATTTATATATATATACCAATATATATAAATATAATTGTATATATATATATATATATATATATATATATATATATATATATATATATACATATATATATATATATACATACAAATATTAATGTGTGTATGTGTGTGTGTGTTCATATACATGTGTGTATGTGATCAAAACTTATATAAAGAGATATTACAGAATTTTATTGCCGCACTCGTATACATAGAACACAGACCGAAACTAATGGACTTTTGGAAATACAGAATAAGAAGAATGCTCTCTATTGCTCTGATGATTCTTAATGTAGGTTTTCCAATATATATTTGTGGAGCTGAGAATTTGCAACTCTTAAAACGAGCGTCTATGCTATTTATATTGTTGTTGTCTTGTTTGGTGTTATATGAATCATTGCACTGAATTTCTTGGACGCCGCTAAGGCCAACTACTATTTGTATAAGCCACTGTAGGTGTTTGTGGAGGTACGTGGCTGAGTGGTTAGGGGTGTTGATTGTGGTTTCGAGTCCTGGACGGGCCGATGCGTTGTGTTCTTACTCAAAACACTCCAGTCTACTCAGCGACCGAAAATGAGTAATCCTGCGACGGATCGGCGTCCTGTCCAGGTGGGGGAAAATTATACGCCACTGAAAACGGGAAACTGGCCCTTATGAGTCTGGCCCTTATGAGCCCTTATGAGCCTGGCCCTTATGAGCCTGGCCCTTATGAGCCCTTATGAGAAAGACGGTATTTGTTTTTGTTGTGATGCTGAAGGAGACGGTGTACGGCTATAATCCTGAAGAATGGGGATTTCATAGATTCCAGCAACGCAAGCCTAAAAGCTGACGGGCTCGACATGCCGACGAGCTACTGCTGGTTTTTAAAACGAGAAGCGGACATGTAACATAAGCGAAAAAGAAGACGCCAAAGTTATCTTTGAAAAACATAAAAATTAATAAAATTAACAATATTCACTTTACACTTTTGTTTTGTGTTTTATTGGTTTTAGAGCTACTTGTCCACCTAGTTGCTATTGTTCTTATCTTATACCAAGTCATGAGTTTTCACATTATTGTAATTTTCCCATTGTTTGTGGGATGAACATATATATATATATATATATGTGTGTGTGTGTGTGTGTGTGTGTGTGTGTGTGTGTGTGTGTGTGTGTGTGTGTGTGTGTGTGTGTGTGTGCGCGCGTGTGTGGGTAAGACAGGATTCCTTCCTTTTTCGAATCAGAAATCAACGCGTGATACTCTGGTCGGTGGTCGAGCCTGTATTAGAATCAGGAATCTTGTGACTGAGGAACTTCATTATTTATTTATACACATAGTTTATTAAATACATTTCAAATTATTCATTGAAAATTGTCGTATATATCTCTTTTTATGTATGCATGTATGTATGTATTTATGCATGTGCGTATGCATTCAGGTATATATGCATGTAAGTATGTATACGTGCATGTATGTGTGAATGTTTATGTGTATCTATCTATCAGTATAT
>NC_142942.1:17344071-17354071 GCF_046866305.1 Octopus bimaculoides | reverse complement strand
GCCCACGATTATCTTAGGCAGCCATTTGCTTGAATTCGTATTTCAAAAGCACCAATAATGAATCTAAAATCTCACAAAATTGATGTGTTCGGTGCAGCATGCCAAATTCAGGCTTTTCCATCTTGTAATTGCACGAAGGAATATTTAAACAGAGAAAAGAAGAAAAAAACCGGGAAAGAAAAAGAAAAGGTATCGTGTTTTACTTCGACGTTACAATTTCTTATCTTGCTATTTAATATAAACTTGTTAAGATAACACCCTTTGTTACTAGAAGCAATATTGTTTATGAAACAACGACAAGCTATTTTTACACACGGCATGCATGTATACAAACATAAACACACACACACATGCATACATACATACATACATACATACATACATACATATATATATATATAAAATTAACAGAATGAGATAAAAATCCAAGGCTGTGAAAGATTTCAGAACATTTATAAAGAGAAGTTCTTACAGCTGTTTCCAGGACATTTTATATATCCCTTCATCGGAGACGGTGCAAGAGAATGGTTAAGCAATAGTTATTCTAGAGAAGATATGAAATAGAGAGTGAAGTAGAGGAATGAAAACAGACGTGAGATATGCAGGGATATTGTATCTGCAGATCAATTATTTAAGCAGAATTGTACACACACAAACACACACACACACACACACACACACACACACACACACACACACACACACACACACACACATACACACACACACACGCACGCGAGCGCACACACACACACACCACACACACACACACACAGAAGCGCAAGAGTGGCTGCGTGTTAAGTAACTTACCACATGGTTCCGATTTCAGTCCCACTGCGTCGCACCTTGGGCAAGTGTCTTTTTCTATAGCTTCGGGCCGACCAAAGCCTTGTGAGTGGATTTGGTAGACGGAAACTGAAAGGAGCTCGTCGTATATATACATGCATACATACACATATATATATATATATATATATATATATATATATATATATATATATATATATATATATATATATATGTACTTGTATCAAAATAAGTAACAATTATTTGTGTGTCTGTCTCTCAGTCTGTCCGTCCGTCTGTCTCTCAGTCTGTCCGTCCGTCTGTCTTTCTGTTTATCTGCATGCCTGTCTGCCTGCCTGCCTGCCTGCCTGCATGTCTCTCCCAGTCTCTCTTTCTCTTTCTGTCTCTTTTACTCACTCTTTCTTTCTCCTTCTCTTTGTATACACACACAGTCACACATACACATGCACATGTATCTGTCCATCATGAAATAAAGACACTATCTGAAATGGAAAAGTGAATAATGAAAAAAAAAACAAAACACAAAAACAAATGATTGATGTAATTCTATTAAAATTAAAATAAATGCAAAAAAAAAAAACAAATAAAAAACTGCAAGAATAAATAAATACTAAAAAGAATTTCAAAGCTGTAGAGAAAGTAACATTATTTGAATGTTGAGAACCAAAAAAAAAAATAATAATAATAATAAAATTAAAATAAAAATCCAGTCGTTGGCTGATCAATGCCGAGTAGTTGCAAGCCTTCAAAACAAGTCGAGATGCAAAGAAATGCAAACAAATGAATTCACACACAGCAAATTCACGAGTAACTGCAATGGTATTGATAACATCATAAAACGTAATCACAACGTTTAGACAATGGACAGATTGAATTGAAGGTGTTTGAATAGATAAAATAATGGCGCGCTAAGAACAGAAAATCTTATAAGTGATTTCATAGCTGCTAGTCGAAAGAAAATCTTAAAAGACATTTTTTTTTTTAAAGGTAGGGAATGAGTTTAATAACAGATAACAAAAAACAGATATATAATGGTGTTAGATTTCGGCACCAGGCCAGTAATTTCGAGGAAGTGGATAAGTCGATTATATCGACCCCAGTGCACAACTGGTACTTATTTCATCGACCGTGAAAAAAAAAAAAATGAAAGGCAAATTCGACCGCGGTGGAGTTTAAATTCAGTGATCGTAAAGACAGACGAAATGCCGCGAAGCATTTTGCCCGGCGTGCAAAGCTTCTGCTAACTCGGCGCCTTTTATCATCATCATCATCATCATCATCATCATCATCATCATCATCATCATCATCATCATCGTTGTTGTCGTCGTCGTCGTCGTCGACGTCATCATCATCATCATCATTATCATTGTCCGGTCGTGCTTATTGCCATAACTTATTCTCTCTAGTCTTTTCGGTTCACCATTGCACATTTGAAAATGGTTTTGTTACATTGACCGGTTGCATGTAAAATAACAAATTTCGGTATAAAATCATCGTATTATAAAATCGAAAAAAACCTTAAATTAAAAATAACTTATAAAGAAGGACGCAGTCTAAATACCCAGGGTAAATAATTATTTGTAAAATATTAATACATTAAAATTTATATACATTTAAACACAACTTTTCCCGTTGGATTACATATCTAAGGCAAATTTTTTTCAGGGGCCCTTACAATGATATTGTGGATCCTCAATTTACTATTTTGTAATGTGGAACCCCAAAATCTTACATGGACCTTTAGGCGTCATATGACCCTCGGCTGAGAATCATTGGCTTAGACGTCCAAAGCCGATTATATATTATATAAGTAACTTAATATGTAGCGCAGTAGGATGGAAACCACATTCGTCGGGTTTTGAGGAGAAATTTCAAACTGCTTGGCAACACCTGCGTGTGTTCGTATTGTTGTGGTTTGTTTGATCCTTCCCGAGCCATGCCTGGCTCGTAAGGGCCGGTTTCCCGGTTTCATTGGCGTATTGGTTCCCCGCCTGGACGGGACGCCGGTCCACCGCAGGTAAGCAATTAGATGCAGGAGGAAAGAGTAAGAGAAATTTTGTGGCGAAACAGTCAGCAGAAGTTCGCCATTACCTTCTGTCGGAGTCACACAGAGCTTGGGTGTTTCGCTCATAAACACACACACATCAGCCGGTCTGAGATACGAACCCGCAATCCTTCGACCAGGAGTCCGCTGCTCTAACCAGCAAGCCATGTGCCTGCACTGTGTTCTTATTTATAAGCCCTACTTGTCAAATAACCGTTCAAATTGTTAATATTTCTTCAAAGTACTTTTTTCTTGGTGAAAGGTGGAGACGTTAGCATCTTTTCCATTAAATTTCTTGACAATACATTTATTAGTGCTGATCGCCTACACATCTTGTACTTTAATTTGACGGATATATGCCAAGCATGGAAAGCTAATGATGTTTTTGCCAACCCTAAAGACATGCATTTCATATAGAGATATAAAGAAATAGAGATCCAGAGTGTGATAGAGCAAAAAAAAAACGATGAAGTATGAATATAAAAATAATTATAATGATAATAATAATAATAATAATAATAATAATAATAATAATAATAATAATAATAATATATGTGTGTATATATATAATATATATATATGCACACAAACACATACAGGTATATATATATAAGTATATATAAAGATAAAAATACTTAATTACATATAAATATGTTTATGTACATAAGTACATACATACACATAAACATCACATTTATACATACATACATACATACATACATATATATATATATATATATATATATATATATATATATATATATATATATATATATATATATAAAGTGGTTATTGAAGAGGGAAAGAGAGAAAATGTGAGAGAGAAAAGAGTGAAAGCAAAAGTGAGAGGGGGAAAGAAAGAGAGAGAGAGAGAGAGAGAGAGAGAGAGAGAGAGAGAGAGAGAGAGAGAGAGAGAGAGAGAGAGAGTAGTATGTTGCTGAGGATGTGCTTCTGTTAGATTTTGTTTTATCTATTGAGTTATGCTTCCTAGTCATGGAATATTTTGTTCTTTTATTGTTTCAAAGATATATTGAAAATAATACAGTGTTTACAAATAATGATATTTGATTGCGATAACATTAGGAGGAAACAAGTCTGTTTGTCTCTTTTGTGAGAGGGAGAGAAAGAAAGGAACAGAGAGTAAGAGAGAGAGAGAAATGAAACAGAACCGAGGAGAAATGAAGATGAACATAAAGCGTGTGTATATATGTATATGCGTGTGTGTATATGTGTGCATGTGTGTGTATGTATTACTCTTAAATACGTAAGCAGGTGCATATATCCATATCTATATGTATGTATGTATGTATGCATGTATGTATGTATCTATCTATCTATCTATCTATCTATCTATCTATCTATCTATCTATCTATCGATCTATCCATCTTCCTACGTATATATATATATATATATATATATATATATATATATATATATATATATATATATATATATATATATATATATATTCTTTTTCCTTTTATTCTTTTACTTGTTTCAGTCATGTGACTGCAGCCATGCTGGAGTATCATTTTAGGTGAAAAAATCGACCCCAGGACTTATTCTTTGTAAGCCTAGTAGTTATTCTATCGGTCTCTTTGTGCCGAACTGCTAGGTGACGGCGTCCTAAACACACCAATATCGGCTGTCAAGCAATGGTGGGGAGGGGACAAACACAAACACAAAGAACAAATACACGCATACATATATGTACATATATCCGACGGGCTTCTTTCAGTTTCCCTCTACCGAATCCACTCACAAGGCTTTGGTAGACATGAGCCTATAATAGAAGAAACTTGCCCAATGTGCCACACAGTGGGACTGAACTCGGAACCATGGGGTTGCAAAGCAAGGCTTTTATCACACCGCCACTTCTATAGTTATGGCTAGAGAAATGGATAGCTATATATATATATATATATATATATATATATATATATATATATATATATATATATATATATATATATATATATATATATATATATATATATATATACATACATATAAATATCATTTTTTTAAGCGGTCACCATCCTTAAACCCATTCCAATACAATGGTAAATGACTAAATAAATAAATAAATAAATGGTGAAGAGAAGGGGGATTCCTCATCTCTCTCTCTCCCTCTACCTATCTATCTATCTATCTATCTATCTATCTATCTATCTATCTATCTATCTATCTATCTATCTCCATTGTCATGGAACCTCACTCCTAGAAACAAACACAATGTTCTCTTCTAAACAAAACCCCGCAAAAGACATCTGTTTTATATAAAGGAACAAGCTGTTTATACATTCACAAAATTTCATTTGACAAGTTCGAGAAACGAACGAAAGCGCTAATAATAATGGAGAAATAAAAAAATATTTTTCTCAATATATATATTAAAAGCTTTGGAGGTGATGTACAGGAATTATATATTAGAAAAAATAATAAGGTACTCAGATTTTTATTAATATGATATATTAATAAAAATCTATAAATGTACAAACATCCAGATATCTAAGTACCTTATTATTTTTTCTTATGTATATATATATATATATATATATATAATACACACACACACACACACACACACACACACACACACACATATATATATATATATATATATATATAGAGAGAGAGAGAGAGAGGGAGGAAAGAACAGTTATGGAGGTGCTAATAGATATAAAATAAGAGGCACCTCCTGGGGTAGAGTAATCGACACTAGTCAGCCTTGTACTAAGTTAATTCTTTTTGCCGATAACTGAAATCATTAGTATTGCTTTTTGGTATTGTTTTCTTGTCATTTTTGTTACTTTTGTTATTGTTGTGTCTCTTTGCTTGTTGTTGTTCTTTATGCTGACTAATATCCGATTCTTAAACCTCATTTTCTCTTGCTATTACTGCAAGCACATTTCGTTGACGACATCATCATCATCACCATCATCATCATCGTCGTCGTCGTCTCCGTCAGCTTCATCATCATCTTCATTATCTTCGTCATCATCATCATCATCATCATCGTCATCGTCGTCGTCATCGTCATCATCATGATCATCATCATCATCATCATCATCATCGTCTCCGTCAGCTTCATCATCATCTTCAACGTCATCTTCGTCATCATCATCATCGTCTTCGTCGTCATCGTCGTCATCGTCATCATCATCATCATCATCATTATCATCACCAGCGTTATCGAACTCTTCATCACCACCGTTGTCTCCGCCATCGACGTTGCAGTGGATTTTTTTTGTATTCTCCTTCTAATATGTTAATTATTCAAAACAGTTTAAGCGTGCCAAAAGCGAAAAATGAAGAAATGAAATATTGTTATTATTAACAAAAAGAATATTTTCATTCTGTTATTGCTGACATTTTGCTTATTATTATCATCACAATTAGGAACTGTAAGTTCCAGACTTAACTGGATTTGTGCCTAAATCACTAATTTTCCTTATTATCATGATTATTAACATTGTTCCTGTCATCGTTATCATCGTCAATCTTTCCTACTATAGGCACGACGCCTGGGATATGCGGGAGAGGGAGGTTTGTTGATTACATCGTCCTCACTGCTCAAATGATTATTATTTAACAACCCCGAAAATATGACAGGCAGTGTTAAGGTCGGTGAAGTTTGAACGCAGAACGGACGAAATGCCGCTAAGCACTTTGTTTCGCCTGCTAACAATTCTTCCAGAACACCACCTCCACCACCTACAACAACAATAAAAACAACAACAACAGCAGCACAACATCAACAATAGTAACTCGATAGAGTAGGACAGTTGCTACACTGGAAAATATGTACATGGTACAAATTCGGCACTCCTGCTAATTGGTATGAATATCCTCCTGAACCAGTTGTTGAAAGTAAAAAAGGCCACCATCCTCTGGGAGATTTCCAGTCAACACTTATAGAACGATATAGGTTAATCAACCAAACATAATTACTAAAGACATAGAAGAAAATAGTTGCAGACTAATAGATGTAGGTGAACCCACAGAGAAAAATATATCTGTAAAGAAATTTGATAAACTTAGTAAATATTAGGACCTGGAAATTGAAAAAAAGAAAATATGTGAAATCTTAAAGAAAAACCGATTCCTGTTATTGTAGGTGTCCTAGGTATAGTAAAAAGAAAAGTATGTCAAAAACATTTAAACAACATCCCAGGAGAACCATGTCTCACAGAGATGCAAAGGATTGAGTTGACAAGTACTGTTCATATACTTACAACAACCCAATGAATTTGAATGTTTGTGTTTTATTATATAGTGGTATTTGTCAACTACCCTCGCCATTTCCGTTTTCCAAGCTATCAGTTATGTTTCAAGATCTCTTAACATTCACTTGCCTTAGGGCGCTGGGTGCGTGCCGGCAAGTGAATGTATCAAACACGCAGATTAAAAGTAAATAATAACTAATAACAACAACAACAATACTGACGATGATGATGATGATGATGATGATGATGATGATGATGATGAGGATGATGATTTCATCTATTTGCCAAAATGGCGAAGGATGAAGGGACAATACAAAGACAGACATACATTATGGTTGTTTATATATAATGAAATGATAAAAGAAAAGAAAGTAAAAATGAAGAAAGTAAGTATACGCGATATACACTCAAAAGAAGGGACATATGAATCATTATTATTATTATTATTATTATTATTATTATTATTATTATTATTATTATTGTTGTTGTTGTTGTTATCTTTTAATCACAATGATCAACTTCACCACCACAAATACCATTACCGCCAATATCAACAGCTGTCATTTAACATCATCATCTTTACCATTTTCTCCCTCCTATTCTTCTCCTCCCTATCAACATTTACATCATCGATTCCCACCATCATTACCCCCACGACTATGACCACGACCACCATTTTCAATCATCATCATCATTATCATTATGATGAACATCATCAACATCATCATTATGATGAACATCATAATTCTTCACTTCGTCATTAAAACCAGCAACGGCGACCGCCGGCAGAACATAATATTCATTTCCGTTTTCCCATTTTGCATCCAACCAAGGCCAGCTCCCCACCTCACATCTCTCACGACACAGAAAGCAAAATTATAAAGCATGTTGTGAAATTAATATGGAAATTAAAAGAGGAACAAAGAGAATATGTCAAACATTAATTTTATGAAAAGGAGGCTTGACTCGAATAACTAAACTTGGATCAAAACTCAAGCCAAGGCAAGCAGAGGAGGTGAGGGATGATGTTGTTGTTGATAATGATTGTAGTGATGATGAGGAGGATGATGTTGAAAATGCTGATGGTAAAATATAAGTATACACAACACAAAAACCTGTATATATATATATATATATATATATATATATATATATATATATATATATATATATATATATATATATATATATATATATATATATATATATATATATATATATATATATATATATATATATATATATATATATATATATATATATATATATATATAAGGCAGCGTGCTGGTAGAAACTTTAATATGCCGGCGGACGAAATGCTTAGCGGTATTTCGTCTGTCTTTAAGTTCTGAGTTCAAATTCCGCCGAGGTTGACTTTGTCTTTCCTCCTTTCGGTACGTACTGGGGTCCATCTAATCTACTGACTCCCTTCCCACCAAATTTCGAGCCTTGTGCCTACAGTAGAAAAGAATATATATATATATATATATATATATATATATATATATATATATATATATATATATATATATATATACGTATATTCGGTTTAGCGAAATTGCTTTTCGGTTTAACGAAGTAATAAAATTATCTTCTTATATAGATATATGAAAATAAACTGATGTACATCTCCATGCATGTAAATATTCTTCTTTTACTAGCTTCAGTCATTTGACTGCGGCTGTGCTGGAGTACCGCCTTGAAGTGTTTTTTATTCGAATAAAGCGATCCCATCAGTTATTTTTAAAGACTAGTAACTATTTTATCTTTTTGTTTTACCTAACCGCTAATTTACGAGGTCGTAAAGACTCCAACACCAATTGTCAAGAGGTGGTGGGCTACAAACACAGACACAAACACACACGCACATAGATATACACTTACATGTATTTACGAGGGGCTTCTTTCGGTTTCCATCAACGAAATCCACTCAGAAGGCTTTGGGTGGACTTCTTTCAGCTTCCGTCTACAAAAATTCACTCACAAGGCTTCTTGTCGCACAACCACACCTGCGTATACATGTTCTTTTGGTTTAAAATACTCTCCGTGATTACGTTTCTTCAGAAGGCTTTTTGAAGATACTCCTACAAATACACAAATCTACACACACGCCCACGCGCGCGCACACAAATCCCACCTCCCCACAGACATACCCACACATATACATTATTGAATTACTAGATATGATGGAAGTATTAATCGTGTTCGTTGTTGTGTGGGTAGAGGAAATGTCTTTCTAAAATGTATATACTCCTTGTATGTAAGAACTGGGAATTTATCCAAACAACATGGATGACAGTGTAGGAAGGGAGATAATCTAAATGGTTAGGACGAATAAATTCGGAAGTTATGAATAAAATGTATAATAAAATTATGGATACATATAAAAAAAAATTAGGGTTGGCATAATTACACATGTAAAATAAAATCTGAACAGGAATGGGCAAAGGAAGTGTTGCCAAATATGGAATCATTACAATGGTAAATATAGGACACATATATATATATATATATATATATATATAGATAGATAGATAGATAGATAGATATATGCATATAGCATATAGCATATATATATATGTATGTATATATATATATATATATATATATATATATATATATATATATATATATATATATATATATATATATATATATATATATATGTATGTATGGGTGAATGTGGTGAGTTTGATAATTTGCGTCTAAATTATTTTTTATTGATTTAGATATTATCAGTAGGATAATTAAATTATTTTACCATTTTTTTTTCTTTGTGGAGATGGAACTATTGTATAACGTTTATTGATGAACGGGTCGATAGATCTTACTAAAAATAGTCGCGGTTTGTGTATGCATTTGTATGCGTACGAGTGTTGGCGTTTCAAAATGGAAGTATTTTTAACAACTATATTAAAA
>NC_142942.1:17331571-17334071 GCF_046866305.1 Octopus bimaculoides | reverse complement strand
TATATATATATATGTGTGTGTGTGTGTGTGTGTGTGTGTGTGTGTGTGTGTGTGTGTGTGTGTGAATAAGTTGGAGTCAACGGGAAGGAGTACAGTTGGACATTTATTTGTAATCACTACAATCGTTTCTATGCAATGTAGCTCTCGACGCTCGCAGGTATTTGGTTATGTAACCATTTCCCTGCATTATGAGATCTACTTGTGTTTCGTCAGGTGACATATAAATATAGTGTTCGTAATCTCAAATTCTCAGCTTCAACTACATCCTACTTTGTCTGTCGTGGCCTGCGTGGTAATATCAGCCACCCAATGGCTTTGACCCAAAATTTGAAACCATTATTACTCAACCATGTGGTTGAGAAACACACTTATTACCACTCACCCACGCCTGGTACAAATGGTACGAAAATAAGCTTAGAGACCCAATTCTGAGCGACCATTACACATCGATTCAGCTACGAAATTTCGTTGATTTGCATTTGATCAACTGGTATGCTTCATTTCGCTTGTCTTTATTTAACGATTTTGGTTTATTTCGTTCGTATGTTTGTTCTCCTTGCTGTCAAAATACATTGATATATTAGAAAGGCATTGGAATCGCTTACACAAAACCAATAATGGCTCAGTGGTTTTCTTTTGAAAGTATTGCTCCCTTGGGGCGCAATACAACTCTTCTGTCTTACATTTACTTAACATTGTTAACTCTGGTGGAATCTCTGCAGAGTTATGTCGAAAAAAAATATAATTAAACGGATAAGATAAAACTAGATATATAGAAGTATAAAAAGTCAGAGAGAGCGAGAGAGAGAGAGAGAGAGAGAGCGAGAGAGAGGGAGAGATAGAGAGAGAGAGAGAGAGAGAGAGAGAGAATGGAGAGAGAGCAAGGGGAGGGTACCCAGGTGGATTTAGATAAATGTCAGTGAATATAGTGTAACTGTTTTGGAAGAAAAATATGGCAGGTGTGAATGTTCGCGGCGATAATAACTGTTGTAATAGTAGTGGTGTGTGCCTGCTTGTGCTGATGGCGGTGGTAGTGTTAGTATTACTGTTGCTAGTGGTGGTGGTGGTGGTGGTGGTGGCAATGATGATGTCTATGATGGTGGCGTTGGTGAAGATGTGAGAGACAGAAGTGGTGTTAGTGGTGGTGGTGGTTGTAGCAGCAGTGATTGTTGTAGACTTGCTTTTGGTGGTAGTGGTTGTAGTCGTAGTGGTATTTGTGGCTACAGTGGCGGCGGTCGTAGTATTGGTGGCTGTAGTAGTGGAAGTGATTTTATTTTTGTGGTGGTGGTGGTTGTAGTAGTGAAGCAGGATGATTTGCTGTTTGCGGTTGCCGTGGTGGAGGTGGTTGTAGAATTGTGGTGACTGTAGTGGTTGTGGGGGGTGGTCGCTGTGGTGATGGTTGCAGTGGTGGTTATTGTAGTGGTGGGGATTATTTTATTCAGTGGGGATGGGGGTTATAGTAGTAGCAGTAGTAGTGGAGGTGGTTTTGGTGATGGTGGTGATGGCAGAGATGCGGCGGCTGTGAAGTTGATCTTAACGATAACATTCAAAACGACGAAGATGATCATCACTACGAGGGGGTGCTAAAAATTTCCTGGCCTTAAGGGTGTTGCGAAAGGGTTTGAGGGCCAACTTCCGAGTTCTTTTTACAGGGCTTAGAAAAACTGAAGGACCGCTGCAAAAAGTATGTGTATCTGAGAGGGGAATATGAGGAATAAAATCATAATTAACAAATCTTCCTGTATTTTCTTTTGCCCCAGACCCAGGAACTTCCAAGCATCCTCTTGTATGATGGTAATCATGATGCCGATGCGACGATGTTGGTAATAATAATAATAATAATAATAATAATTTTGATGGGGGGGGGGGGGGTTATGTTCGAGATGATAATGCAGACGAAGTTGATAATGATTCTAATAGTAACGATAATTGTTGAACATAATAATAACCACAAAAATTAAAGTGTTGATTGTAACAACAATAATGGCAGCGGGGACGGGGGTGGAGGTGTCGATGGTGAAAGAAAAGAAAGCGATAATGACGATGGTGATGGAATGTTTTCCTGGTGATAATTAATACCAATGAATATGATGAATGGAAGTGATTCGTGATAGAGTAGGAAATGTTGATAAGGTTGTTGCACCTGCCGTTAATAATGCTACTGCTGCTGCTGCTGGGGGTGATGGTGGTGGCGGTGAGGGTGGTGGTGCTATTGACGATGGTGATAATGAAGATGATGGCGGTGGAGGTGGCGGCGGTGGCGATGGTGGTGGTAGTGATGGCGACGGTAGTGAAGGTGATGGTGGTGGGGATGGCTGCGGTATTGACGATTATTATTATTATCATCATTATTATTATTATTATTATTATTATTATTATTATTATTATTATTATTATTATTATTATCAGTAGTAGTAGTAGTAGTAGTAGTTAGTAGTAGTAGTAGTAGCAGCAGCAGCAGCAGCAGCAGCAGCAGTAGTAGTAGTAGTAGTAGTAGTAG
>NC_142942.1:17321571-17326571 GCF_046866305.1 Octopus bimaculoides | reverse complement strand
TTTTTTTTTTTTTTTTTTCAGCTTTATATAAAGCTGAAAAAAAAAAAAAAAAAAAAAAAAAAAAAAAAATTAACACCAAATATACAGTGCGTGTGTTTTTATTGGCTAAACTGGCAATATGACCATCCCCAAGTACAACAACATCTGTTTCAACACACGATTTCACATAAAAAATCTTGCAAAACAAATATATATATATATATATATATATATATATATATATATAAGATAAAGCTGAAAAATTGCTTTTACCTAACAGAAAAAGATGTTACTGCTATCTCCTTCTATGTAATTATCAAGATGTATTGTTTCTTCGATATACGTGATATTTTTATCCTAAAAGCTAAGATTCAAATTAAAAACAAAATTTGGTTAACTAAGAGTAAGTCAGGTGATATTCTTTTTCTTGTTGTTGTTGTTGTTGTTGTTGTTCTTCTTCTTCTTCTTCTTCTTCTTCTTCTTCTTCTTCTTCTTCTTCTTCTTCTTCTTCTTCTTCTTATTATTATTATTATTATTATTATTATTATTATTATTATTATTATTATTATTGTTATTGTTGTTGTTATTATTATTATTATTATTATTATTATTATTATTATTATTATTATTATTATTATTATCATTATTATTATTACCATTAAAGCGGCGAGCTGGCAGAAACGTTAGCACGACGGGCGAAATGCTTAGCGCTATCTCTCCCTTTCAGGGTCGATAAATTTAGTACCAGTAAAACACTGGAATCAAAAGAAACATAAATTAAAAAAAAAAACATGGTTCTGTTTCATTGGTCGTTTCAAATGACGGTCTTAGGTATGCAATGAATAAAATAAACAAAACAAATGAATTCAATATAGATTCTTCCTATTTTTAGAAAATCAAAGAAAACCTTAAATTGAAAAGTGGGTTCAAAACACATATTGTAAATAATTATATTCAACATACTAGACTATATACAACATACATATATTCATCAATAAAGCATATTACTCTACCTCTGGTATTTGACTACACTTTTTCCACCTTGTTGCGCATTTATGTGCTTACTCCGGTATACATACATACATACATACATACATACATACATATATATATATATATATATATATATATATATATATATATATATATATATATATATATATATAGTACCAGGCTTGACAGAGATTTCTAGTCTAGGATCGATTTATTCGGCTAAAAATTCTTCAAGGCGGTGCCCCAGTATGGCCACAATCTAGTGACTGACACAAATAAATGAATAAAAGAACAAATGAGTGTGTATGTATAGGCGCAGTTGTGGCTATGTGGTAAGAGGCTTGCTTCAAAACCACATGCTTGTGAACTGGAGCAACGTGAAAAGTAGTGTCTTGCTCAAGTACAAAACCCACAGCCCGATCCGGGAATCGAACTCACTGCCTTATGATTGCGAGCCCGACGCTTAAACCACTTAGCCATGCGCTTTCAATATTGATAAGGTCATACACCATTAAATCATACCTCACTTCCAGTAGCTTTAAAGTGATACAGAAAGGTCTCGAGTAGAATTACATAAACCAAAGGTCAGCACAAGCTGTATTAGCTTTTCATTCGCTTTTTTCTTCTTACGGAGGCTAAAATTTACTTGTTCAATAATTATTAATCCCCACCCCATCTCGCTCTCTCTCTACCTCGATCCGTCCGTCTTTTGCTCGTTCGTTCACTTTTTACCTTCGATTTTACCGACATCTACATATAAATCCATACACAAATGAATAGCCAAGCTGATTAAAAGATTGGAGAACATGTCTGTTATGAATTATCAGTTGAACCAGGCTGTAGGTAGTTCCCTAATCCTTTATCTATATTCACATTGTTCCTTAGATATGAAAAGCAGGACCCTGTTCAAGGTGGTTCTCTCACTGAGCACAGTCCACCAGTTAGATTACCTAGGTACTAGAAAAATGTACTTGCTCTTTGTGCTTCTATCTCAGTTCATATTACACGAGTCAAATTCTCCAAGCTGACAATAATAGGTAACAAGTCAATGTGGTTCTGTCTCAGATCACAGTCTGTCAGTTATTCTATCTAGAAGTCAGAAGAATGTATTAGATCAATATGTTTCTGTCTCGGCCATTACTCCACAGATCAGTTAATCTAGCTGGCATTAAACGATTGTAAATAAAATGTTTTAGACTCAGACATTATTCAACAGATCAGTTAATCTAGCTGTCATTAAAAGCTTGTAAATAAAATGTTTTGGACTCAGAGAAAAATCCATTTACCAATTTATCTAGGTGTCAGAAATAAGTACAAATCAATTTAGTTGAGTTAGAGATATACGTGCCTATGTGTGAGTGTGTATGTGTGTGTGTGTGTGTGTGTGTGTGCGCGCGCGCATGCAGATGTTTTAGTAAAACAAATTATTGGCCGTGCGATAGAAAGTAGATTCTATTGTTTGATTACAAGATTTTTCTCTCTGTAACGACCAAAATGAAATTGCCTTGACTAGTCTCAGCGCTTCGGGGATCGATTACAGAGATTCTGACCTCAGGGAGATTTGTTGCACTGTATATTTACAGTATACACAAATACGTGGCGCCTGGGACAAGTGTCTTCTACTATAGCCTCTGGTGGACCGAAGCCATGTGAGTGGTAACTTAGTCGGAAATTGAAAGAAGCCCATCGTATATATATATATATATATAAATATTAGGCGCAGGAGTGGCTGTGTGGTAAGTAGCTTGCTTACCAACCACATGGTTCCGGGTTCATTCTCACTGCGTGGCACCTTGGGCAAATGTCTTCTACTATAGCCTCGGGCCGACCAAAGCCTTGTGGGTGGACTTGGTATATATATATATATATATATATATATATATATATATATATATATATATATATATATACATACACACAAACGTTCAAACACGCGCGCATATGCACACGCACACACACAAACGCACATGCACACACACACACCCACACACACACACCCACACACACTTATAAAGTATTTGCGTGCGTTTTCGAGGTGGAAGATCGCATATACACATGAAACACTTTTGTCCCAACTGTGTAGCGTCTCTTAAAATTCTCCGTTGGTAAACCAGATTAGTTTCTCACACCGAAGTTTTACGTGCGGTTAACATTATTCAAGAGTATCCTTCGGGGACTGAATTAGATAAGGTTCTTGGAGAATACAGAAATTTAATGAATTAGAAACAACGTAGAGCAATGTTGCTGGTGTGGCAGATTGAAAATGCTGATGGATTAGCAATATTAACTAAGAGTGGGCGGATTAGTAATAGCATAGCGGAATGGTAAGAATGAACGGTGAGAGATGTATCTTAGACATATCTTATTTTGAAGTGATTGACATCGATTAGACTGCGCACAGTTTTAATCAAATAATATAAATGACGCATGCATCTCATTATACATATTTTTATGATTGTTCTTCCTTTGTTGGTGTTGTTATGGTTAAGGCGGTGAAAGGGGGCGAGCTGACAGAATCGTTAATTCGCTGGACGAAATGCTTAGCGGTATTTCGCCCGTCACTACGTTCTGAGTACAGATTCCGCCGAGGGCGTCTTTGCCTCTCATACTTTCGGGGTCGATAAGATAAGTACCAGTGAAACACTGGGATCGATGTAATCGACCCCCCCTTCCCCTAAATTTCAGGTCGTATGTCTCTAACAGAAAGGATTATTAAGTCGGTGAAAAGCGGCGAGCTGGCATAATTGTTAGTCCGCCGGACAAACTGCTTAGCAGCATTTCGTCCGTCTTTACGTTCTGAGTTCAAATTTCGCCGAGGTCCACTTTGCCTTTCATCCTTTCGTGATCAAAAGGGACGTTGTAATCGACTAGACCCCTCTCCGAAATTTCAGGCCTTGTGCCTATAATAGAAAGTATTATTAAGGCGGTGGAAAGCGGCGAAAGGTGGTCAGCTGCCAGAATTGTCACCCAGCTTGATAAAATACTCACCGGCAATTACGTTCTGATTTCAAATTGCGCTGAAGTCGACTTCACCTGTTATTATTTCAGTGTCGATAGAATAGGTGTCATTTGAGCACTGGAATATGTGTAAGCGACTTATCCTTCAGCCAAAGAACTGCTGGCCTTGTGCCAAAATTCGAAACCATTATTAAGGCATCGAAATGGCACAGTCGATACCGCACCGGACAAAATGCTACGCAGACAAAATGCGTACAAGTCGAACACTAGGGTCGATGTAATTGACTTAACCTTCCCTCGAAATTGCTGGCCTTGTGCCAAAATTTTAAACACAGTATTATTATTATTATTATCATTATTATTATTATTATTATTATTATTATTATTATTATTATTATTATTATTATTATTATTATTATTATTAATAATAGAAACAATAAGAAGAGTGCGAATGCTATCGAATGAACAATATTTCGACACCTAGTGTGCCTTCCACAAGTTCAAAATATAAACATCTCGATCTATTTCATTTTGGTAATATAGCACTATTTGATCCTGTTTTGGAATTGTTAGCTCGACATAACTCGTAAATGTATATAAACGAATGTAGACATAACTTTGCCGCTTATGTAGCTACAGACAGTAACATATTTTGTGCGGTACCTATATTTTAATATTTTTTATGAAAATTTTATACATAATATTGAAAACGGTTTTGTCCTCCGGCCTTTTACATATAAAATGCAAATATCGATTGATGAAAAGAATTTGAATTCCTTGCGGCAAAAACAATAAAATTAATAATCAAAATCAATTTCGTTTTCTTTAAAGAGATACTAAATATATTTCATATCACTAAATATGATTAACTTAATTTCTGTCTTCATAAATTATACAAGACAAGATGATATGGAATTAATTATAAATTCGTTTTTTTTTTTTTCATTTTCGCGTCTTATTTGGTAAATCATTAATTATATTAAAGTTTAGATACAGATGATAAGATTAATACTGTTTATGGTGATTTTGAATTAAAATTTTCTATGAATATATATATATATATATATATA
>NC_142942.1:17284071-17319071 GCF_046866305.1 Octopus bimaculoides | reverse complement strand
ATATATATATATATATATATATATAGACGTAGGAGTGTCTGTGTGGTAAGTAGCTTGCTTACGAACCACATGGTTCCGGGTTCAGTCCCACTGCGTGGCACTTTGGGCCGACCAAAGCCTTGTGAGTGGATTTGATAGACGGAAACTGACAGAAGCCCGTCGTATATATGTATATATATATGTATGTGTGTGTATATGTTTGTGTGTCTGTGTTTGCCCCCCCCCCCAACATCGCTTGCCAACCGATGCTGGTGTGTTTACGTCCCCGTAACTTAGCGGTTCAGCAAAAGAGACCGATAAAATAAGTACTAGGCTTCCAGAGAATAAGTCCTAGGGTCGATTTGCTCGACTAAGGGCGGTGCTCCAGCATGGCCACAGTCAAATGACTGAAGCTAGTAAAAGAGAGTAAAGAGTGTGTATATATATATATATATATATATATATATATATATATATCGTGTTTTAGTGTCCATATTTTTACATGCTGGCTGAAAAAAGTTACTCTATTATTAATTGATAATTTTGGAATACTAATTCAACTGATGTACTTGGAAATAATAAGTACGCCATTTAATATCATGTTTATAGAAAGAATAATCTTCGTCAATTTTATTTTAGTTTTTATATGAAGATATTAACTCTTATTATATTTCGCGTTGCAATATATTTCAAAACGAATCTCAAAATTTTGATAATTGCATTTCTAACCATCTGCAGCTATCTTTTCCATATTTAGAGCAAACGTTTTAAGTACGAAGCAAATAAAGACAGCGACATTTGTATCTTTTACAAATATTTAAATTTAAATTTTCTTAGCATTTTTTTACACTCCTGTCAAATATTTTATTCTATGCTTAAATAGTTGGTTTTGTTTTAGTTTTATATATTTTTCCTTAAATGGAATATCTGCAATAAAAAACGTCTCAACAATTTTATTTTCAGAAGTAAATTGTTTCTTCTGTTTTTTTCTTTAATTCATTATACTTTATTTTATTACATTTTTATTTCAGAAAATTATTTTATAGGATTATTATTACAGTTACAGTATAGCAAACTTTATTCTTAACTCCTTTTGCGATTCACTTAAGCTATATTCTTACCTGAAAAACTGCTGTTATTCTCCCACGTATGAGATCTACGTTACTTTTATTTGCGGTAAAAGCGTAGAGAAAGGTGGTGAGGTGTTAGGATCAACTGTGCGTCGGATATAATGCTTAGCATCATTTCTCGGAGCTCATTATGTTTTAAATATAAAGGCGGCATGGCGGAGAGCTGACAGAATCGTCGATAAATTAAGTACCAGTTACGCACTGGGGTCGACGTAATCGACTATCTCCTTCCCCCAGATTTCAGGCCTTGTGCCTATAGCAGAAAGAATTATTTATAAGGCGGTGAGCTGGCAGAAACGTTAGCACGCCGGGCGAAATTCTTAGCGGTATTTCGTCTTTACTTTCTGAGTTCAAATTCCGTCGTGGTCGACTTTGCCTTTCATCCTTTCGGCGTCGATAAATTAAGTACCAGTTGCGTACTAATCGACTGGCCACCTCTCCGAAAATTTCGGGCGTTGTGCCTAGAGTAGAAAAGTATCATGATTTTTACCATTTATACCATCCAATCAACGGAACAGCCTAGCTCGTGAAATTAGCATGTAAGTGTTGAGTACTTCACAAACACGTGTTACCTCCACGCGGTTCTTATGGAAATTCAGTAAGAAACAGAATGTTACAAGGTTGGCCATTTGAATTACAGGTACAACTAATCTTTTGCCAGCTGTGTGGACTAAAGCAGTGTAAAACAAAGTGCCACACAGTTTCTGTCTACCCAGGTAAATCAAAAGGCAGCAGGCAAACATGGAAGACACTTGCTCAAGATGCGGCGAAATGGGAGCTAAAACTAGAAACATATGGTTTTAAAGCGAGCTTGTTAAACGTTTGAGAGTCAAACACGCAACTCATCTTTGTACGTCAAGTCATATTCTCGATGATCGGTGGACTACATGGAAAACGAAATACAATGAAGTAATAGATAAATAGATAAATGAACAAGTAAATGAATAGATATATAAATAAATATATCAAGAAGTCTTTATTTCTTTACGTAGTTAGCTGGAGAGCCACACATCACCTATTGTACTTAATGTGAGCAAGACTGATCATGTTGCTGTGAACACAATGTTAAAACAGTCAGAACAGGCAGTGTTATACGTGAACATTCATTGAATACGATGTAATGAGATATCCCTAGAGTGGGTGAATCACTGAGGGTGTGCGTGCGTGTGTTTATGTGTGAATATATGTGCGTTTGTGTGTGTGTGTGTGTGTGTGTGTGTGTGTGTGTGTGTGTGTGTGTGTGTGTGTGTGAGAGTGTGTGCGCGTCTGTAGGCAAATGAGAAATTTTATAAGCAATATTTGATATCCGCATTGTATTTCTACATCATTTGTCTGTGTTGTATTTATGCACGTACGTATATATATATATATATATATATATACACATATATATATATATATATATATATATTACTCTATCTCTTTCTCTTCCTCTATCATTTTTCCCCCTCTCGTTCTTCCTCTTTACTACTACGTATCTCGCTTTACCCCTCTCGTTTTTCCTACGTTACTTCTACGTATCTCTTTTTCCCCCCTCGTACTTCCTCTCTTTCTCTTTTCCTCTCGTTGCTCACCTATTCTTCTACTTCCTCCCTTTGTTTCTCCCTCTACCACTCTCTCTCTCTCTCTTCCCCTTACACCGGCATGGTCACATGCTTCCGGTCAATAATCCTTTTCTTCCTTGGCTATCGCCGAGCAAACACGCGTAACTACTTCGTCCCTTTCAAGTTCGTGCCTCACAGCGTTCATACACAAATAATGTTTCTCGTCTGGCCGTAAAGCCTTTTCTGTTTGTTTTCCTGTCTTGTTTTTTGTCCGCCACTACATTCCTCCATGGCAAGATTTAATTTGCGTATACAAATTTAATTTGCGGTCCATGGGAAGAGCCTTTTTAACGATGCGTCCTGCCTAGCTCTTCGAAACGTCGGTGTTAAAACGGAGGTAGCTGATGAAGTAGAATGTTCTCTATGTGGCTTGTGTGTTTTCCCGTCTACGTTTTGTTTGCAATGTCCTGTACCCAGATATGCACCTATACATACAGGTGGATGTCGGTACGCACATACCTGTACGTATATATGCATATACTCATTTACTATTTGTTTTATATATATATATATATATATATATATATATATATATATATATATACATATACATATATATATAGCTACATACATACATACGTACATACATACATATATATATATATATATATATATATATATATATATATACACATATGTAATGTACTACATATAGTACGTGATCACATGATGGACTAAACTATCAGGTATTGTTATACATCGCTGAGCACAATGCTTCTCGCATCGTTTTAGCTTTGGAACGATGCCATTCCGTTATCTAGCCCAACAACCCAATATTTCACCTGATCTGAAAACTGGACATCGCAGATTTATCCATTTACAACTGAGTCGGTCTGGGAATGAAATGCACGATCACGCGCGCGCGCGCGTATGCCTCTGTGCCTTCGTGCTTATGTTATCCCACCACTACCGCTTAACAACCGGTGCTGGTGTGTTTATGTCCGCGTAACTTAGCGTTTCGGCAGAGAGATCGATATAATAAGTATCGGACTTACAAAAATAAATAGGTACAGGGGTCGAGTCATTCTACTGAAGTTTCTTCAAGGCAGTGCCCCA
The DNA here is from genome assembly GCF_046866305.1 of Octopus bimaculoides. NCBI lineage: Eukaryota > Metazoa > Mollusca > Cephalopoda > Octopoda > Octopodidae > Octopus > Octopus bimaculoides. The sequence continues at coordinate 17,315,302 of NC_142942.1, read as the reverse complement.
GCATGGACGCAGTCTAATGACTGAAGCAATTAAAAGTTATATATGTATATCTATCTATCAATCTATCTATCAATCTACCTATCTATCGACCTATCTATCTGTGTGTATGTATATATATATATATATATATATATATATATATATATATATATATATATATATATATGTATATATATTAGGAAAATAAGACAAGGTAGAAAATGCTAAAGTAATTTTGTCAAGATGAACATTTTAGTACCGGTTTCAATCTTTGCGACTTTTCAACTCAGAGTAATATCTGAAAAACAATTCAATTGTGGAAAAATTAAGTGAAAATTTTTTTTTTAAATATTTCCATGGTTTTCAAATACAAGGGACAATTTCCTTTTCTCTGTCTATGTATATTTGTGTATGCATATACAACTTCTAACGCGCAAGCACATTCACACAGGCAAATACACATATGTACATGCACATTTGCACTTCATCAAAATTATATATCCAGAGATAACTATGCCTCTCTGTGCCAGGGTGCAATTATGTTCGTATATGTGCATATATAGTTCTGTATGCCTATTTGTAGGCACTTACCAACCTGCCTGTATTTCTATATCTCTTTCTACACATCTAACACCACTGTATTCCTTCTCCTTCTGTAGCTCTCGACTAGTATCCAGGGACATTATATTCTGTTATGAATGTCTTATTTTGACTGCAGCTGTCTCTTTATTTCTAATATAGTAAATTATTGAATTTCTAATTTTCACTACGAGCCGAAACCTCAACCACACACATACACTCATGCACACACTCACACAGAAAGGATTTCAGTTGACATATAGACACATATACATACACACATGTACATAGACACGTCTGCAGACAGTTACAAATACGCAAATGCATCGTAACACACATATACATATGCATATGTTGTGTAACTGAAGAGACATTCGATCTCCTGTGCATACATCGGTACTCGGGGATTTCTATATACAGTAATACGTGTGTGGGTGGGTGTGATATACACATGCATACATACATACATACATACATACACACATGCATGTATCCATGCATACATACATACGCATATATATATGTATGTTTATGTTTTTGTATCTGTGTTTGTCAACCACATTGCCTGACGATAGAAACAAATTTAAAAGACATATGAGTGTATATATACTCTTTACTCTCTCTTTTGCTCTTTTACTTGTTTCAGTCATTTGACTACGGCCATGCTGGGGCACCGCCTTTAGTCGAGCAACTCGACCCCAGGACTTATTCTTTGTAAGCCTAGTACTTATTCTATCAGTCTCTTTTTGCCGAACCGCCAAGTTACGGGGACGCAAACACACCAGCATCGGTCGTCAAGCGAAGCTGGGGGGACAAACACAGACACACAAACATATACACACACATACATATATATATATACATATATATGACGGGCTTCTTTATAGTATTTATAAATCTTAAACAAGAATATTAATGGCGAGTGACTCCAATAACTCCGACAAGAGCTTAACTCATAGATACTCAAAGTTGGCGCTACCGCCTCTGGTGATCGTTGAGAGGGTCCAGGTGGGCGCGTTTGTCTAAGGGGTGGTGCAGGGGGGGGGGTAGAGAAAAAGGGTGTGGTAGAGAAAAGGCATTGAGAGAAAGCCAGTGGATTGCGGAACGCTATGAATTTATAATATTATTATAGTATTCTATACAAATTATATAATATTATATTAAATATCAAATGATTCATACTATATATAAATTAGTAAAATATAAAATATTTATTTCACCATAAAATTAGGCGTGGGGCGGTGAGGGTATTATGTGGCCATGATAGGGGCGGTATCCCGAAAAGTTTGAGAACCTGGCTGTAAATTCGAAGTCACTGTCAATAACTCTTGTTTAAGAATAATAAATTTGTACTTTACAAAACCAGTGAGTAACCCACCAAAACAATATAAAATTGTTTTGATTAACTGAACTTAGAAACAAATATTATACTATATATACATACATACATACATATATATATATATATATATATATATATATATATATATATATATATATATATATATATATATATATATATATATATATATATACATACATACATACACATACACACACACACACACACACATATATATATATATATATATATATATATATATATATATAGATAGATAGATAGATATATACACACACACATATATACAGGCATATCTTGTCAGTTATGTTATTGGATGTGATGTGTTGCCCAATATGTTTCACTGAACTAGAACACAATCTCCACACTGCTTACTTTATATTGCTAAAACATTTGACAGATTTTTGTGTGGATGTGATGGGGGGCAACGGCCTTTTTATTACACTGTAAAAGTTTTAAATTGGAAAACAATATTTATTAGAAACACAAAATATACACAACCACAAAAACACAGTCCCCACACACACAGGCATATAAAACTTTTATCTGCTTCAGTCAAGTTTATAGTCGAATGTATATTATATATGTATACACACACACACACACACACACACACACATATATATATATATATATATATATATATATATATATATATATATATATATATATGTATATATAGTATTTATTAATCTTAAACTAGAATATTAATGACGAGTGACTCCAATAACTCCGACAATGGCTTAACTCATAAGTTCTCAAATGGGGTGCTACCGCCTCCGGTGGGCGTTTTAAAGTTTATAGTCGAATGTATCGACCGCAGTACTTTTTTTTAAAGCCTTGTACCTACCTATTCTGCTAGTTTATTGGGACATTAACGCACCAACACCGGTTGTCAAGTAGTGATGGTGGGAACAAACACAGACACAAATTCAAACAGAGAGATATATACATATACATTATATATATATATATATATATATATATATATATATATATATATATATATATATATATATATATATATATATATAAACTTACATGGAAATGGATGCGTGGTGTCCAGTTAGATAATACTATGAATAATATATATATATGTATACAAATTAAATTTGTATACATAAATTAAACTTGTACCATGGAGGAATGTAGTGGCGGAGAGAAAACAAGAAAGGAAAACAAACGGAAATGGCTATACGGCTAGACGTGAAAAATTATGTGTATATTGAACGCACACATACATAATCACACACACATATACATATAAGTAAAGCTGCTAAGTAGCCTTGCCACGTATGGGATATGACGATCGACTCTGCGTTACATACAATGAAGTGCAAAATCAAGGATAAATCCGTGCCAAAAGCAAGCGAATCTAAGAGATGCAACTCATGCGTAGCTGAAAGATGGCTCGTTAATTTTAGATCCAAGTATTTGACCATACAATTGTACTTCCAGATCCGAAATGTTCAGCAAATGCAAGCATATGGACAAATTTCTTTTGTCGATCTGGAGGACACCACCCTCTCTGGACTGAGCAGAAGACTTGCAGTCTTTGGGCTCCTCTATGTTGAATTATTCTACCCAGCCAGCTTAATTATGATTCCAATGGTCAAAGGGGACGAAACTCCCATTCCACTTTTTGCATGTACCTTCTGGTTTTTTTCTGAGTCTTCGCATGTACAATCGTCCTGTTTTCCGAATGGGACAAACCATGTGCCCAGAGCCTTAAAACGCCTTGGTGACACAAAGCACTTTGTAAAAAATCTGCCTAACCACGTGTCTCAATAGCAAGAAATTATTTGTAGCTCTTATTTTACTACCGTGTGAATTAAAGGAAAATACACAAGACATTTTCTGTGGGAGACTATGTGCTCAACTGACACTTATTTTATCGATCCCGAAAAGATGAAAGGCAAAGTCGACCTAGGCAGATTTTGAACTCAAGACTTGAAGACGGACGAAATGCCGCTAAGCATTTTTTTCCAGCGTGCTAACAATTCTGCCAGCTCACCGCCTAATTTACATTTGGAACCTCTTTATTTTTGCATTAAAATAAAAAAAACCTAAATCTTAGAATGAAAAATCTTGGAGAGGTTGAGGTTTGAACTAAGGCGTTTCAAATACAAGACAAACGCACTACTATTACGACTACTACTACTACTACTACTCCTACTACTACTACTACTACTACTACTACTACTACTACTACTACTACTACCACACGTGCGCTATTAGTAATAAATAATGCGGAACAGCAGCTACTAAGCTCTGGCTAGATCTGTTTACTTCTCTCAGAAAGAGGTGGTGGTGTTTAACCCCAGGCTTGTTACCCTGTTAGAGCACAGTATAATCAAATGAATTCCAACTGTGAGCATAACATCGCTTTTTCCCCATTCGCAAATGGAAAAAGATTACATTTTCCATTTTTTTTTTCTTTTCATTCAGCTGTTAGTATTGAGGAAACTTTGGCTATTATTTCTAATAAACTGTGCTGTCATATAGAGGCTCTCTAATTAAGTTGCGAGGCCGTGATGGTGATGGTGGTGGTGGTGATGTAAGATTATGTGATTGGTGGTGTAAGGTTAGTAGGGTGGGGTATTCTTGGTGGTGTTGTTAAGCGATGGATATGGGGTGGTAGTGGTGGTGGTGGTGGTGGTGGTGGTGGTGGTGGTAGTGATGGTGATGGTGGTGGTGGTGGTGGTGGTGGTGGTGGTGGTGGTGTCGAGGTGCTGGATAAGTCGGGACATATGGCAAACGTTATTGATGTCAACACTCATCGACAGAGTTTTAGATAGTTCAATTAGCAAAGACAGCGGCTTTAGTGATAGTAGTAATAATGGTGTTGGTAGTAGTAGTAGTAGTAGTAGTAGTAGTAGTAGTAGTAGTAGTAGTAGAAGTAGTAGTAGTAGTAGTAGTAGCAGCAGTAGCAGCTGTATTAATTGTAGTAGTAGTAGTAGTAGTAGTAGTAGTAGTAGTAGTGGAGGTAGTGATGATTGTGTTAGTACTATGAGTAGTAGACATGCTGTTTATTACTATGACTGCCCTGTCTTGTCCTGACCGAACAAACCTGTTCTCCAGCCGTGACCATCACGTCGTTTTCTTTTACATTTCCGTGGAACACTGCCCCCCCCACAAATACCATAATGTCCAAACTACCGTTTTTTATTTATTTATATTTTTTAATATTTTTTCTTCAACACTTGGGGGGGGGGCGTGGTGGGATTCCAGGGAGATTTGGTTGTTATTTTTAGCAGGTTAAACAACCACGTCGACTCTTCCTTGTTGGTTGGTCATTCTAGAATTAGCAGCAGTAAAACAGCAGCGACAGTAATCAGCCGCAGTAGAGAACGTAGTAGAGGAAGCAGTAGAAGCAGAGGTTAGAGTAGCAGTAAGGGAAGGTGTTGTAGCAACGATGCTAGAAGCAGTAGTTGTAGCATGAAGAGCAGAATAGGTAATACAGGTGTTGTTGTTGTTGTTGCTGCTGTTGTAGGTGGTGGCGTTGGTGGCGTTGGAGGTGTTGGTGTGTTTCCGCGGTAGACTTGATAGCGAATGACGGACAATCTGGCTTTTCTTAACTGACAGTATGTTTGCCGCCTGGTGGTGGTGGTTGTGGTGGTGGTTTGTTGGGGGTGGAGAGAGGAAGCTCTTGCAAAACAACGTCCACAACATCAACATCAACAGTACTAACAACAAAAAAACAACAACAAGAAAAATAATGGCAAGAATGGTAACCCGGAGAAATACACACACACACACTTAGATGCACAAACACACACACACATACGCACACACAGCCCACCCCCACATCACCGACGCGCGTACATCACCGTATAGACTTCGTCTTCTGGCATATCTGTACGTATATATATATATATGTGTGTGTGTATGTGTGTGTGTTTGCGTGTGTGTGTGAGTGTGTGTGTGTGTGTACGTGTGCGCATTGTGTATATATATATATATATATATATATATATATATATATATATATATACGTATATAGTCACTGCAAGAATATATAACCCTCATAAAGCGACGATTTTATTACACTAGCTTAATATCTTATACCGTTAAGTATATCTTCAATAGAAACAGGTATATTATAAATATCAAATATCTGAAACTAAGAAAATGGAGAATTTAATGGATATAAATTAATTCATTAACATATTGTTAATTATACACTGAATCTCAATGCAAATTACAAACCTATAGAATAAAGTAAGTTTGCTTTTTGAAGATTTAGATTAAAATGTCATCAGGGCAAATGAACATGAAAGAAGCTACATGCTGATCAATTGAGATTCTCCGATAGAGAACTCTTGGTTTATATTAATGTTTTAACAAAAGCGGAGAGGTGCCCAATGTTTTTTATAGCGACCATCACTTAAAGCATGCGCGTAAGTGTAATAATTTAACGTCTGCTCGCTTAGAAAATGAATATTTGTTTATAAGGGTTAATTTAGCCTAAACTCTGGATTCACAAGAAACACGATCTATCTTCATCGAATTTCTCTATGAAACTTCGGACCACCAAAGTGTAGTGTTTATTCGATGGAAGTGTGAAAGTGAATCAAAATGAGGATGTCGTACAAGAATAGATGCTATTAAAGCAAGAGGCTGAAATTAGAAAGGAGTACGCAGATGTGTGAGAGGGGTGAATGGATTCGAATATTAAAATGATAAGAGGTCAGTCTGTTCGAGTTAGAAAGAAATTACGTATTTTTAAAGACTAACAGAACAGCTAGTAATAAACAGCTTTTCTACTGGTTAAATGACATTAGCCTTCGATCTCTATTATTGTAACTTTTGCATCATTTTCATATATGTCCATTTTTCATATGACAGAATGAGCTTTATCACAGAAGATCTGCCACATTATCGCATAACAGGACACAGAAACCTAATTTTCCCTCAGGATGCATAATTTTATTTCTAAGTGAGTATAATATTCGAGACGAATTTTAAAATTTTGTTTGATGGATAGAAAAATGTCGTCCATTCACGATATTCATCCGTACGGAAATGAAATTCAAAGATAGCAGAAGTGAATACTGACAGTCACTCGCTCACATCAGATTTCGTCCGTTATACGATATAACGAGGGTTGAGGGTTCACTGTATTGATGTATGTAATATTGTGAACGTATGTATATGTACACACTTTGTGTATGTGTAAATATATCAGTGTGCATGTATATATGTATGTATGTACGTATGCATGTATATATATATAAACACATACAGCTTGCGGTGAATAAATTGTCTAGATTACGCAAAAATGAAAATACCACTGACATCTCATTTTAATAGATATATTTACCAAAATTACATAAAAATATCTTGAAATACCAAAGACTAAATTTCTTCAATATAACTGCCATTGGCTTCAATCGACAGCCTCCAGACAACTTCGGAATCTTCCCATCTCTTCTGGATGGTCTCCTTGTTTAAGATAGTGAATGCTGCCAATATCCTGCTGCTGTTTTTCTTACAGACGGTGCCCAACTGACCCTACTATACTGTAAATAAAACAATGCACATGCACGAAATTTTTTAAAATGGTGATAATTTACCCATGATACCCTGTGTGTGAATATATATCGTATTATTATTATTATTATTATTATTATTATTATTATTATTATTATTATTATTATCATTATTATTATTATTATTATTATTATTATTATTATTATTATTATTATTATTATTAATATTATTATTATTATTATTATTAACAAGATATGCCTAATGCTTATGCTTTTGTGTATTTTCTGGTGGCTGCAATAACTCTCAAACACTCCCAAACCGTTGGGTGTAAAACACCTCAGACATGGACAGGCGAGATAACTCACCTTCAATCCCATTTGGGAATGATGGACACCGGGTGTTTCACCATTTTTGCTGCTTGTCAATACCACTCACCCGCTTGGGTTGAAGGCACCGGAAAATGCACTACGGATATACATTAAGTATATGTAGTTAATAATATTTATATTAGAGCTTCTTTTATTTAATATATAAATTTTCTCTTACGTATGCAATTTCCGGGCATATCAGCCCATCATTGTACAAGCCATGAGCATATACGTCGTGTATGAAGAAAATTCATATTAATAAACTCAACCAGATTACAGCAATCAAATTCATGTTGGCAGAACAAAATCGTTAAGAAGGGCACAACTTTAGATATTTTGTATCACCTTTAAACAAGGATGAAACTCACTAATAGAGATAGAAACAAGATTCAGATTGGCTTCATCGACACCGACGGATCTGAGGGTTATACGCAGTTCGATATATTTTCTTACGAAACCAAAACTGTGCAACACTCTGGAGAGTTCGATCTCCTTTGTTTTGATTGCGAAATTTGTGCACTCACAGTTGACACAGTAGGAATAATCTAGGCGTACGTTGGCGAGTGCTTCAGAACACTGTTACTCATGAGGTATATGAAGCATAAGACAAACAGCTTTGGCTAGTAACAAATTACTAAATATACTGACCAAACAAGATCGAGTCCGTTCTACAGTGAAATAGCGAAAGTTCGCCTGTTGTGGACCCGCCAAGATACTCTACACCCCGCTGATTCTCTGTTCAAGCCATTCTTTAGTCAGTTCAGTATATTTGAAGCAGGGTAGAAGGCAAATGTAAAATAGAAAAAAAATAGAAATAATTCTAGCCCAACTACAACAAGGATTGGATAGGTCTCAGTATTGCAGATCATCTGCTAAGGGCGGAGGACAGGAATAACTAACGATTGATGTCTGTCCAAGAGTACTCATGGTCATCACAGCAACTGGTCGTGCCAACATATTTAGATAACGACTTGACAGAGTCCGTATGGAGCAAATAGAACACCTCGAAGTATTCTGTCCAAGCGTCAGCATTCTGTGTGTAAGTTTAACTTAGGTCGTCTTTACTATTCCATCTTTCAAAGTCGATAAAAATCAAAAACACAATAGAATATGATTTCTATGCATTGGAGCGTTAGATGGATTTTTAGGTAATAATGAGAATTGTTATATATGTTAAACCTCAAAGCAGGTGCAGTATTTGTTCAGGGTGTTTGTGTTATCAATTTGAATCCCGCTATGATTTATTTGAGGGGTTGAAGTCATCCGTCCCCTGGTAATAAGACTAACACATTGCATCTTGTGTGCCTTTAGCAGATTCCACTATTCTCTAAACTTCCGGTGGAGATGTCCTGTTTGGGGAGCAATACAGTTGGGAAATAAATTTGTCAACACACCTCCACGCCTGCTCCTAACATTTTTACGCACGTATACCATGTCACATACATACGCTTCCACACACATACACACGAGCGGTAAACATGAGCCAAAGCAACAAAAAAATATCAGGAAACGAATAAACAATACAAAAAATAACAAAATCATCTAATGACGTATAAAAATCATCTAATCACGTATAAAAAGCGTTCCAGACGTGACTATCGAATGGGTTTCGCATATAGCTATACGGTCGAACTATCTAATATTTTCTTAAGAGCCAATGAGCTGAAAGAATTGCTTGCGCGCCGGACAAAATGCTATTCGGTATTTCGTCCGTCTGTTTCTAGTTCTCAGTTCAAATTGGGCTGAGGTCGACTCTGTCTTTCACCCTTTCGAGTCCGAAAACAAAAAATTCCAGTTGAGCACTGGGGTTCGATGTGATCGGCTAGCTCACTGCCCCCTACTAAATTCCAGGCCTTGTGCCTATCGTACAAAGGATTATCCAATGAGAAATGATTATCTAATAGGATCTGATTTCATGGGGATTTGGCTGCTAGTTTTGTTTCATTATTTTAAATAAGTTTGAAAAGGATTGTTAACGTCTGTAAACTTTCCTGAAAGTGCACAAGTACATAAACAGAAGTGGCTGTGTGGTAAGTAGCTTGCTTACGAACCACATGGTTCCGGGTTCAGTCACATTGCGTGGCACCTTGGGCAAGTGTCTTCTACTATAGCCTCGGGCCGACCAAAGCCTCGTGAGTGGAGTGGATTTGGTAGACGGAAACTGAAAGAAGCCCGTCGTATATATGTGTGTATATATATATATATATGTATATATATATATATATATATATATATATATATATATATATATATATATATATATAAAAATATGTATGTATATGAGTATATGTTTGTGTGTCTGTGTTTGTCCCCCCAACATCGCTTCACAACCGATGCTGGTGTGTTTAGGTCCCCGTTACTTAGTGGTTCGGCAAAAGCGATCGATAGAATAAGTACTAGGCTTACACAGAATAAGTCCTGGGGTCGATTTCTTCGACTAAAGGCGGTGCTCCAGAATGGCCACAGTCAAATGACTGAAACAAGTAAAAGAGTAAATAAATAACTGGTGATTGCTCAATTTTCTGAAGATATTCTCAACAAAATTCAATTGAAAGTAGAAAAGACTAATTGCTCATAAAACGTGAAAAATTTGGGTGGGGGGTTACATCTAAAACCTTGTCTAACGTTTCTCATCCAAATTGAAATAAGCGGTATTGTTAAATTTTGGAGATAAATTTTGAAAAGTTCACTGTGTTAAGATTCACTATCAATTAATTTTCCTTATTTAGAAGAAACAGTCAACACTTTTAACATCTCAGGAATCTTTAAAGCCCTAACCAAAAGTAACAACCCCATACAATCACCAAACATCTTTACAACTTAACACCGTCCAAGTTAATCCTCTTCACCGATACAAACCGTCCAATGGACGGTGGGGGGTCGCGTTGGCTAATATATATATATGTATATATATATATATATATATATATATATATATATATATATATATATATATATATATATATATATATATATATATGTGATATATGTGATACATAATCTTGTTCACACTTACACGCATATATGCAGGTGGGGTCCCAGGATGGCTGTAGTTCCTGCCTGATACGACTGAAGAATATAAACAAGGGTGTTTGTGTGTGTGTGTGTACGTCTGTGTGTTTGTGTGTGTTTGTATGTGTGTGTGTGTGTCCATTGATATATATATATATTTATATATATATGTGTGTATGTGTATATATATATATATATATATATATATATATATATATATATATATGTATATATTAATGTGTATGTATGCATGTATATATGTATAGGTATATATATATATATATATATATATATATATATATATATACATATATATATATATATATATATATATATATATATATATATATATATATATATATATTACACGTGCTGAGTTGATAGTGTGTTCGAACCCACGTATCTTGGCTTCTCTCCCACTCCACATTGCTGAGTTAAGTTCACAGACACCAACACTCTCTAATCACGGAAGTGATGTTCTCTGATACTACAAAACATTGACGCAACCTTAAACAAACCGAACCACCACAAAGACAAACACACAAACACATATACAAGCACTGGCATACAGGTACACAGGCACACGGATACTCTGACCGGTGCACCCACTAACACAAACAGACGATCACACACACACACACACACACACACACACACACACACACACACACACACACTCACACACACCCACATACACATACAAACACACACACACACACACACACACACAGTTCCCACATACATAACGTCACCATATTCTCAACGTTTACCTACGCTACCATAACATAAATGACACACACACCCGAAAGCAGACGCATGCGCACTCAAAATGAAGCAAACATACACACACACACACACACACACACACGCACACACACACACACACACACACACTAACACATATATTTACTAACACACACATGCATACAAATAAAAAAAACGCAACAAGCCAGATAAATTTTGCACGCTTACAAACAAACACACGCATACAGAAAATATACACCTGAAACACATATATACATATATACATAGAAATTATATACCCACTTATCCACTTATATGCACACAAAATATAATATAGTATAATTTGCATATTATATATATATATATATATATATATATATATATATATATATATATATATATTCAAACACAGGATATATATATATACTCATACAAAGGCATAAATATATGTCGCACACACATATAAATATATACACGCTGACACAAACACACAAACACACAAACACAGAGAGAGAGAGAGAGAGAGAGGGAGATTGAAGGGGAGGATGAGAAATCGAGACAGAGAGATAGAGAGAGAGAGTAAAAGAACGAGAGAGTGAGTGAGAGCGAAAGGGAGAGGGGAGGTGAGAGTGAATCTGATAAGACGTGTAATTTACAGTTTACGAAAATTTCTTGCGTTTCAAATATTGCCGCTTCTTGGATTGTACACATTCTCGGATTATACACACGCTTTTGGATTATACACCGGTTGCAATATATAATATATATTTATATATATATACTACTGAGTTTACATAAGCAGTCCAGCATGAAAATTAAAGAAACTTACTTTTAAAGACTTTTGGTGGTCATATACGCTTATATACTTCGCACATACACGCACTCACACACACGTGTACATATATACATACAAACATACACACATACATACATACATACATACATACATATATATATATATATATATATATATATATATATATATATATATATATATATATATATATATACATGTATGTTTTTGATGATTATGCCATGTATTTAGTGATGTACTTAGTTTATTTTGAAATATAAACATACATATATATATGCACATACATACATACAAACATGCGTATGTATATGCATGAATGTATATTTGTATACGTATATTACGTAGAAACATAAAAATCTTCAGACCTATACACGCACGTACGGATACACACATATATACATATAGTCACCTAAATATACATACAAACACACATATAGATACACATATAGATATATTTGCGTATAATTATATGCGTATTTGTGCGCGCATTTAAGTAGATGTACTTATCCGTGTTCTAACTCACGCACACGCACACATGTACACGTATAAACACACAGACACTCCCTTGCACCGATATACACAACACAACACAACACATTAATCATATATTTACATCCAGTCACTTATTCACACGCTCACACACATACACATATATACACGCGCGCGCGCACGCACGCACGCACACATGCATGTACGCACAAACACAGGAACTCATATATCCAGGTATACACACTTATACGTGCAAACAGCCTGCACACAATATTAAAGCAAGCACGTGCATGCAGAAACAGACGTATACACGCTTACACACAGATACGGAAACGTACGCATACAAAACACACCGCATGCAGGACAGTCGCAGTCACATTAGCAGCGACGCACACACACACAGGCAAAAGCGCACACACATTGATAAACGTCACATACGCATCCACACCTACACACAAACCTGCACGCACATATATAAACGTACACACACAGGCACATACAATGTGAACATATGCAGACATCCATACACAGAATAAACCGTTCGAGCGTCGGTACGCTTCTGCAACTGGACTACTCATATGTTTGAAGTGGTGTCTCTCGCTGTCGCTCTGTATACATGTGAAGGCACGGCTGCTTAATGCTATTGAAGTGACGCGAGCGCAATGGAATCGGTCAAAGAACTACGTGACTGGTTTGTGAGTAAATGCAAAGTTACCGTCGCTGCCAATCTGATAACAGGTGGTTGTAGTGGACAGGACAGCCAGGCGAAATATGGGGGTACGTTGGTTACACCCAGTTCAATACCGCAGTTTATTATTCCTTGCTCAGGAGATGTCTCCCGTCAATCGAGCGAAGAGAAGTTTTCGCAAGAAGATGATGTACGGAGTCAGACCAGCGAAAGCAGTGCTCCGTTCTCCGATCGAAACAGTCCGGCTGTTTCTCTTAGTGGTTCGTATTCCTGCTTAACCCTACCAAAAAGCCCCATGATGATTCGGTCAGCGCCTGTAAGTCCTCGCCAAGAACACAGGCCGCGAATCGGTGGACGTAATGACAGACATTCTTTAACAAGTATCGACACATTAAGAGATGACGGTTCCGGACAGCATAGTTACGCCGCTTCCAGCCATTCAACCTATTCGCTACCGAGAAGATCTGTGGATGTGTTGGTGCCACATGCGCCGCAGTCGCTTTTTGTTACTAACACGATGGCAACTATGTCTTCTGGTTTACTACGCGCTACAGATGGATGTAGTCGATGGGTCGATGAAACTGCCGCGGCTTTCGGCGGAGGTGCATCACATTCTTATAACAGAGGCGGCTACGATATCAGCTGTAATAGTGTTGGCGGTGGCGGTGGTGGTGGTGGTAGTAGTGGAGGTGGCGTAAGCAGCGGTAGTGGTGCTGGTTCTGGAATTGGTGTCGGGGGCGGTGCAGCGATCGGTAGCAGTAATAGCTGTTCTGTTCCATACAACGGACGGTACAACAGATCTTCTAAAGCCAGTGCGGGGCAGCTATCTTTACCTCTTGATAAAAACTCACCATCTTTGTCCGTACATTCCACTTCAGGCTACACAAGAATGGATAAACGTCCTGTCATCTCAGTATCGTCTCCTGTGGTAAGTAAAGACGAACGAGGAAGTATGGAATTCCAAGAAAATGGCAGAGATGATGCCACGCCCGGAGCCATGAGTCCTCATAAAAACAAAATACGTGGTCACAGTTATCATAGACGTCGATCTTCCTTGTCTGATCTGAACGTGGATAGTGCTAAATACTTATCGGATTTAGCTGGACAAGTACCAGGATATAAATCTGCCGGACCTTCTCCGACCCCTCGAAGGAAATACCACAAATGTACTTCGCCCTTGATGGAACACAAAACTTTCAACACATTAACACCGTCATCTCCTTCTTCCCCAGGTTCATCTTCTGGAACCCGGTTCGAACTGAAATCTGATAGCTCTCTTACAGGAAAGCGGTCAATTTCTCAACTTCAAGCGCACCTTGTCGCAGAGTTCGGGGAATTAAAGTTCTCTTTCCAGCACCTGCCAGAACAGAGACAGTTTAAAGTACTTTTAATTCGTGCCGAAAACCTCGGAGGAAACAAAAGCGACAACCAAATTAACGCGTTCGCTAAAATAAGCCTTAGGCCAGGCAAACAACAAAAAAAGGTTACTGACGTGTTTAAGCATTCCAAGAACCCGGTTTTTAATAAAGAATACATTTTTTCAAACATTGAAACTAAGGATTTGGCTAAAATGCATCTTAAAATAAAATTAGTAAACAGACAAAAAAACCTTGTCCCGGAATTTTTAGGCGAAACATGCGTCCATCTGTCAGATTACAATTTATTGGTTGAAAATAGAATGTGGAAAGACCTTGGGCCCAAAAGTAGCGAAGCGGTGAGTGTACATTAATTATTATTATTATTATTATTATTATTATTATTATTATTATTATTATCATTATTATTATTATTATTATTATTATTATTATTATTATTATTATTTTGTATATATATATATATATATCTGTATATGCATGTGTTGTACTTTTTATGTATGTATATTTTATGAATTTTATCTCCATTTGTCTCTCTCTCTCTGTCCTTTTCTGTAGAAGTCTATGTGTGTAGATGTGCGGTGTTGTGGTGGCGGCGGCAGCGGTGGTGGTGCGTGTGACTGTGTGCCTCTGTGTGTGTGTGTGTGTGCGCCCGCGTGTCTGTGTGTACGTATGTTCGTATGCTTGTGTATGTGTGTGTGTATGTGTGTGTGTGTGTACGTATGCGCGCGCGCGCGCGCGCGTGTGTGTGGCTATAGATTACAGTCGATTCTAATGTTCGGTCCTATTGTATTCCAGTTGTAGTATTTTCTATTTCAGAAACATGTGATGCATAACATTTTGTGGAAATCTCCCTGTCCATCCATCCATGCATCCATCCGTCCATCCGTCCATCCGTCCATCCCGCCATCCATCCATCCATACATACATACATACATACATACATACATACATACATACGCTCATACATACAAATTCTTTACGGACATGCCTGCTAATTTAGAACGTACGGTTGGTTTTACACACACAGAAACACACACATATACACCAGTACACACACACACACACACACACACACACACACACACACACATATATATACATATTTGTACTATATTTATACATATAATGTTGAACATGAATGCATGTACAGATGTGTTGGAAATACACAGTAATGATTGCAGGTTAAAATATTTTTTATTGCACTTGTTTACATAAATAACATCTTACATATGCGTGTGTATGTGTGTGTGTGTGTGTGTGCGTATGTGTGTGTGTGTGTATGTGTGTGTGTGTGCGTGTATGTGGGCGTATAGAAGTTTGTGCCAGTGCGCCCGCCTACTATGTATGTATGTATGTCTATTATTTCAGAGACTCGAAAATGAGAGTATGTATGTATGTATGTATGTATGTATGTATGTATGTATGTGTGGGAGGGGTGGGTGGTAGGTATCTGCGTGCCTGTGTGCGTGTGTGTGGAGCTTTTCTCTCTCTCTCTGTGTGTGTGTGTGTGTGTGTTTGTGCGCGTGTCTGTCTATGCTTTTGTGCGTGTTTTTTTTGTGTGTGCATAAGTAGATATACGCTTATATATATATATACAAATTATACGTATATACGAATGTACGATGTGTATATATTTATGCAAAGACACACCGACACACAAACACATACGAAGAAAGAAAGAAAGAAAGAAAGAAAGAAAGAAAGGAAGAAAGAAAGGAAGAAAGAAGGAAGGGCAGAGAACAGTGTTGGCTGTAGAGTGACCATAAACGGGGTCTAGACTAGAAATGTTTGTACTTAAAGCAATAACGAAGGACGCGAATGCATGCTTCTATTCCTCTCCCCCACCCTCTTTCTCTCTTACTCGCTCTCTCTCATTCTTAAGCTCTATGTTCCTTTCTGTCACTCTGCCCTCCCCACCCCTCCCTGTATGCTTCTGCCTCTCCTTATATTTATCTGTCTGTCTCTGTTTGCGTTTGGAAGCGCGTTCACGTGACTCCGTGTTTCTGCCAGCTTTACGCTGTTTCTTTCTGTCACTCTCTGTCACCCCCTCTTCTTTACTTCGTTCGTTTGTTTGTTTGTTTCTTTCTTTCTTTCTTTCTTTCTTTCTTTCTTTCTTTCTTTCGGTGTGCGTGTTTTGAATCTGTCGTTTTCTTTCCGAGCGCGTGTGACAGTGTTTTTTTGCGTATTTCTCATTGTTTTTCTCCCAATATTTTACCCCCTCTCTGTTTGTGTGTGTGTCTGTGTGTCTGTGTGTCTGTGTGTGTATGTGCGTATGTGTGCGCGCGCGCCCATCTGTGTAAAAAAAAAGTATTTAAGTCCACACGGACAAACGTATATACACGAGCGCACACACAGACACGCCTATGTATATATACACACAATGTTTATTTATAGATATACATACATGCACTCTCACACACACACAGACACACACACACACACACACACACACACATATATATATATATATATATTTGAATGTAAGTATATAAATAGATAGGTAGTTAGACATACATGCATACAGACAGACTGACAGACATAGACAGATAGGTAAGAAGGTAGATAGATAGATTAACAGACGACAACGCAAGCCGGTTTCGATCCTCGTTCTCGAGGCATATACTAACGCGCTTAGCGATCGAACCAGCAAACGTTCGATACCTCTCGTTGGCCCTGAATCCCGTTGAGACACACACACGAACGTCAGCCTCCTTATGTCTTGCTGTTGTGAAACCCTTAGCACTTCATAAACACCAGATGTCGTATAAACTTATATCTATTCTTTTCTACTCTTGGTACAAAACTCGAAATTTTGGGGGAAAGGGGCCAGTCGATTAGATCAACCCCCAGTATGCAACTGGTACTTAATTTATCGACCCGAAAGGATAAAAGGCAAAGTCGACTCGGCGGAATTTGAACTCAGAACGTTGAACTTATGCCTATTTATATTCACTAAGTTTATAATATAGGCAATGGAATCAACGGTGCATAGTGAGAATCATTAATTGTTTATCTTTTACTTGCTTCTTTTTCTTGATTGTGGCCATGCTGGGGCACCGCCTTGAGTTGGTTTTGGTCGAAAGAATCGACACCAGTAATGTTTTTGTAAGCATGGTGTTTATTCTATCGGCTTTTTATTTTGCCGAACCGCTAAGTTACATAGACGTAAACAAATCAACAGTATTTGTCAAGCGGTTGTGGGGACAAACAGACACGCGCGCGTGCAAAGGCACAAACACATAACACACACACACACACACACACGCACACGCACACGCACACGCACACACAAATGCATGAACTTTTTTCGGTTACCGTCTGCCCAAATCTACTCACAAGTGTCGGCGAGAGGCTATATTACGAGACATTTAGCCGAGGTGTCACGCAGTAGGACTGAACCCGGAACCATGTGGTTGAGAAGCAAACCTCTCGCCACACAACCACGTCCGCTCCTATTTATGTGTGTTCGTTGTTTTCCAAATCGTCAGAACGGGCAATGAACGTCGTGATATTCTCCGTGAAATCTCGAAACCGTATCTTTGAATCCGGTCCATGATGTACGTGGTTTGTGTTTGTGTTTGTGTTTGTATATATTTGTGACTCTAGCAGATCGATGTGTCATTACCACGGGACCTGGTAAAAAAAACAATGATTGCTTTCCGAGAAAGCTTCGATCTTGAATCAAAACTACCCGTTATTGACCGGTCACTAATAGAAGTTCATAAGGAACATAATGGATTATTAGAACTACTGTTAGAAATAGCAATCAAATCTTCCTTATATAACGATCTCTGTATTCTTAATGAAGGACAAATACGATAATAAAATCACGAGCAAACTATTTCTGAGTAATAACAACAACAAATATATAAAAGACGTGATGGTCATTGCTGGAATGTGTTTGATCCCAAATAGGTTTGTTTGACCAGAGGTAGCCAAGGGTTAAACACTAAAAGCGACAATATCAACGATAACAATAAGAACAAACGCAAGGTTAGTTTATATGCCTATACCGAAGTAGCTTGGGTTGCAAGTCCTGTTGCTAAGGGCATTAGGTTTGTAAGTAAACCAATATAACGACCTTTACCACGACGACCACCACAACATTCACAGGTATCCCGGATGCTGATTGCCTGCGACAGATTAAAGGCGAAATAAAAATAAGGATGTTGTGACATTCATGGCTGTCTTAGAAGAATCCTAACACGATTCGAAACCGTAACCTTATTCGTCCATGGTGCTGTTTTGCATTTATGATAAAATAAATATATAGAGATCATATATAATATATATATATATATATATATATATATATATATATATATATATATGTACAGTGCTGTTTCTATTCTACATCGCGAATTTTCATCTATCGCGGGGTGTTTTCGAATGTAACACCCCGCGATAGTCGAAGGATTTACTACAACATTGACAACAACAGCAGCAACTACTACCACTACTATTACACACGCGTGTGCTCATATTTATATACTTATATGATTATATACGCATGTGTATATAGATGTATACGTTCATACGTATATTTGTATTATATAGACATATAGATAGGACGACCGCTGAGTAGTTTAAACAACTCTTATTGCAGTGCAACTACAAGTTGTACTATGTGTATATGTGTGTGTCTGCGCGTGTGTATATATATATACATACATACATACATATATACATACATACAAATATTTATGCAAACACACCTATATATAATTACCAAATGTTGCTTATTAACCTGATGGCAATTATTTGTATATCCTGCATCGATATCATTGATAACAATATTAGACTAACAAATACCACCAAGACGACCAGGAACCTGTACCTGGTCACTTGACATGCTAAAAATAGCAGCCTCGTATCCTTCGTCCGAATCGTGATGTCTTAGATTAGGAAAACCCTGGAAAGTATGTTTCTCTGTTTCTTGAACTAAGAACTAGGAAAAAGAAAAAAAAACCAAAAACAAAAAAATAATAATAATAAAACAAACAAAAACAATGTGGTGGTCACGTGTGGAATACTCCCGGGGTCAAGGGTTTGCTCTTAAATGTTTACTGAGATAGGGAGTAAACAAGAGAAGAACAGTAGCAATACCAGTCAACGGTATCGATTAGTTTACTTCGAATAGGACGTTTAGAATAAATCGGTTTACGGCGTTTTACGCCCCCACCATACGAAAAACCAACTCCGCTCCCATGTTCGGATTCATCTTATGATATTACATTTAACCAGAGTTAGCTTTTATATTTTAACCTGTTTCAGTAACTGGCCCACGCGTTGCTGGATGGTAAGATGTTTGCTCTGCAACCACGTGATTCCGCGTTCTGTCCCACTGCGTGGCACCTTCAGCAAGTGTCTTGTGCTACAGACACGAGCCGACCATAGACTTCTGAGTGGATATGGTAGACGGAAACTGAAAGAAGCCTGTCGTGTACACACACACATATATAAACGTGTGTGTGTGTGTGTGTGTGTGTGTGTGTGTGTGTGTGTGTGTGTGTGTGTGTGTGTGTGTGTGTTCGCGCACATGCATATATATATATATATATATATATATTCATGTGTATATGTGTGTGTGTTTCTTTGTGTCTGTGTTTGTCTCCACCACCACTTGACAACTGGTGTTGGTTTGTTTACGTCCCCGTAACTTAGAGGTTCGGCAAAAGATACCGGTAGAATATGTACCATGCCTGAAAGACGTACTAGGGTAGATTGTTTTGGAATAAAAAATTTTCAACGCGTTGCCCCAGCATGGGCGCAGTCTTATGACTGAAACAAGTAACAAATGAAAAAAAGAATAGAAATTGGACTGCGGCCTTGCTGGAGCATTTCTTTGAAGATTTGATGGAACAAAAATCGAACTCAGTATATTTAAAGCATGAAAATAATCTATAGGCGTAGGAGTGGCTGTGTGGTAAGTAACTTGCTTACCAACCACATGGTCCCGGGCTCAGTCCCACTGCGTGGCACCTTGGGCAAGTGTCTTCTAATATAGCCTCGGCCCGACCAAAGTCTTGTGAGTGGATTTGGTAGAGGGAAACTGAAAGAAGCCCGTCGTATATATGTATATATATATAGATGTGTGTGTTTGTGTGTCTGTGTTTGTCCCCCCCCCAACATCGCTTGACAACCGATGCTGGTGTGTTTATGTCCCCGTAACTTAGCGGTTCGGCAAAAGAGAACGACAGAATAAGTACTAGGCTTCCAAAGAATAAGTCCTGGGGTCGATTTGCTCGACTAAAGGCGGTGCTCCAGCATGGCCACAGTAAAAAAACTGAAACAAGCAAAGAGTAAAGAGTATCGGTCATTTTGCCGAATCGCTAGTTTCGGAGATATAAACAAACCAACATTGATTATAAATGATGACAAACACAGGCACACACATACATGCATACATACATACGCACACAAATATACACGACGGACTTCAACACATTTTCCGTCTACTCAAAGCTATAGTGAAAGATACTTGCCCACAGTGGCGCGCTCTAGGATCGAACCCGTAACCACGTGGCTGCAAAATGAGCTTTCATCTCTCTACTATATCTTTTATATTTTGTCTTTTGTTTGTTTCGGTCATTAGACTGCGGTCATGCTGGGGCGCTGCCTTGAAGAAGTTTCCTTTTGGTCTAATGAATCGATGCCAGTACTTACTTAAAAAAAAAGACCTGGGGCTTATTCTATCGAACCCCTTTGCAGAACTGCTATGTTATGGTGATAACACCAGTTGCCAACGGTGGAGGGGTACAAACACAGACACAAAGACACACACACACATATTTATGACGAGCCTCTTCCAGTTTCTGTCCACTAAATCCACTCACACGTCTTTGGTCGCCCCGCGGCTACAGTGCAAGGTGCCACGCAGTGGGACTGACCTCAGAACCGTGTGGTTGTGAAGCAAGCTTCTTAACCACTCAGCCAGCCTGTCTGCTTTTGAAAACATTTTCCAATCAATTTTTTTTTTATTTTCACTCATTTGAACTTTCGCCCTTTGCTGATGGTTATTTTTTTTTTATTCATGAAAGCTTCATGTCCAAGGATTTGTATTTTAGACTAGAAAAAGATATGTATGCATAAGTGAATGAATGTGTGTGTGTGTGAGTGTGTGTGTGTGTGTGTGTGTGTGTGTGTGTATCTATCAGCAACTTTGACCTAGAGAGCGATGTATTGATCAAATCCTTTCACACAGACACGAGCTCACACACACACACACATATATACACAAACAGTCACACACAATCATACGCACGTACACATACAAATACAGACATATGTGTGTGTGTGTGTGTGTGTGTATGCACATATATATTCGTTGTGTGTGCGTGTTTCTGCATATGTATTCGTATATATATATATATATATATATATATATATATATGCATATATATATATGCATATATATATATGTATATATATATATATATATATATATATATATATATATATATACATATATATATAAGTATAAATATTTATTTATGTAAACGCACTCACATGCAGATATGTATGTATATATATACGGACGCATATATATACGCACGTCGCGTGCACACACACATACGTACATACACACACAGATACACACATCCACGTACATACACACACGCACGGGTTACCGTCTCCTATCGATTCTTCTTTACCTCCAGTTTCAATATTTAATGATAGATTCCTCAAATTCTAGCAGCACAAACAGGACGACCTAAACTGCTTTACAATACATCAATCTCTCACTCTCTCGGTCTCACTGTCTTTAATCACACACACTCTCTCTTTCTCTCTCACTCTCACGCAGTCTTTCAATCACACACCTTCTCTCTCTCTCTGTTTCTATCTATCTAGTTCATGGTTTCTGTCTCTCACTCTGCCCCCTCTCTCTCTCCTCTCTTTCTCTCCACCTCTCCCCACCTCTCTGTTTGTCTCTCTCTCTCTCTCTCTTTCTCTCTCTCTCTCTCTCTCTCTCTCTCTCTCTCTCTCTATATATATATATATATATATATATATATATATATATATATATCGGTGCTACTGTCTGTCTGTCTTACTATCTCTCTGTCTTACTATCTCTCTGTCTCTATGTACCTAACAGTTTTCCATTGTTTCCTTCACACCACACACACACAAACACACACACATACACATACACACGCACAAACACACAAACACACACACACAAATCACACACACACACAAACACACTCACACACACAGACACGCACCCAGGCACTCTCACACTCACACACACACTCATGCACACATACACCCACCCGCACAGTCACACACACACACAAACACACATACACACACACACACACACATGTCTGTTGCCCTATATGAATATGTATATGCGATCGTTTGTATGTGTGTGTGTGTGTGTGATTGTATGCATGTGTATGTGTGTGTGTGTGTGTGATTGTATGCATGTGTATGTGTGTGTGTGTAAAATGCCGTGAGTTAGTGACTAGATCGTTGGGGTAAGGTCATATGTTTTCTTCTCGTGGTTTGAGCGGTGCGCTGTCTCCTTGAGCAAGTCGCTTTACTTCACATTGCTTCAGGCTGCTGAACTGAAAATGTGTTACCAACCGCCTGCTCGTGTTGGTGTAACTCTGTCTTTTTTCTAACTGGGGTCAAGGCTCGATAGGCCGAACGGAGTTGGGGTTGACTGGTTGCGGGTGCGGGATGGGTGGCGGGTGTGGTGGAGGGGGAGGGGCATTATGGGGAAGGGTTTATGTCTGACAGCGAACGCTCGGGCACTTAAAACGCTTAGCGAAAGCGTAGACCAGTCACCAGCTTACAGTCGTTTGCGAGTGACGGCTAAACAACACACGCACTCACGTGCACGCTGGCACACACACACACACACACACACACACACACACACACATACACATACACACACAAATATAAAGCACATATACACACGAAAATGCAGACAAACACACACATACACACGCACATTCACATACACACACAAACACACATACATACACACACACACCAACAAGCATGTACACACAATCACACAAACACTAACGAACGCACATACACACAAATTTTAACAGACACTCACGCAAACGCACATAATACGTACATACACACCTGTGAACACACGAATACAAATTCCCAGACGCACTTATACAGATACATACAAGCACACACACACACACACACACACACACACACACACACACACACAAAAGCCGCAGACACACAACTTCTAACACACAACTTCTAACACACATACACACAAACATAAACATACATGCATATCCTACGGTCATGATCCAGCATGACCGCAACTGAACGGCTAAAACGAATACAAGAATAATAGAATAACCGTGAGGCCTTCATTCTCATTCATTTATTCTTCTCTCTGTCTTTCTCTCTCCTTTCATAGACACTCTCACCCTCATACTATCTCTCTCTCTTTCTCTCCATGTTTTTCTCTCTCTTTCCCCCCCCCCCCTCTCTCTCTCTCACTATTTCTCACTTCTAGCCCCAAATCCTTGTCTCTATGATTCCTTTTAACCTCTCTATCTGTCTTTATTCCTGTTTCTATCTTTCTCCACCTCTCCCTTTACCTCATTCTATCTCTCGCTATCTCTGCCTACTTCTCTCCATCCCAATCACACCGTAATCCTGCCTGTCCTTCACTCACTCCCTGCATATTACTCTCTCTCTCTCTGTCTCCCCCCTCTCCCCCTCTCTCTCTCGCACCTCTCGCTTCTCCTTTCTCTTTATCTCACTCTGTATAGGTTACCATCTTTTCCGTTTTATGCCTGTTGTTCTTTCTCTCTATATGCAAACGCTCTCTCCCACTCTCTCTCTCTCTCACTCTCTCTCTCTCTTTCTCTGTCTCTATCTATCTGTCTCTCTCTTTCCCTCTCTCTCTCTTTCTCTTTCTATTTCTCTCTCTCTCTCTCTCTATCTATTTGTCTATCTATCGTTCTATCAATACAATTTGCTGCCTGCAGCCCATCCATGCATAGATCCTAACCGGGGGTTTAAGTTAAAGTACCAAAGTACCATTGAACATTTCTACAGCATTTCCATCAATTCATTAAACAATACAGTAGATATTTGCTCAGTGGCTCCCCCCCTCTCTCTCTCCAACTCACAGTCCTTTCTCCCTTTCTCTTTCTCCTCTCGGCTCTGTGTGTGTGTGTGTGTGTGTGTGTGTGTGTGTGTGTGTGTGCATGTATAAAAACGCGCGTAACGATGCATTACAGTATTTATAAATTCCATCCTTGGATTATCATTATTATTATTATTATCATTATTATTATTATTATTATTACTATTCTATAGATAGTCAATTCAAATAAACGAATAAAATTAACGAACGACAAGGAAGGTATTAGGGAGAGAGAGTTTGACATTTCTAGCTTTGCTCTTTGTCGTAAAGGATAAGGGCAAAAGTCCAAAGAAGGAAAAGAAATCGCCAACATCAGATAGAAAGAAAGATATATATATATATATATATATATATATATATATATATATATATATATATATAGCGAGAGAGAGAGAGAGAGAGAGAGAGAGAGAGAGAGAGCCAGCTCGAAACGAACGGTGTTTCTTGGGGTTAAATAGCAGTAGCATTCTTCCCTTTCCCGGGACTGCCACATTAAGTTGGCAACAAACCATCACTATATATATATATATATATAGATATACATATAATATATGAGTATATGCATATATGTGTACATGTATGTACATACCTTATGTATATATATATATATATATATATATATATATATATATCCAGTCTTAGGTGTACCGCTGTCTCAAGCTGTGTGGGGCGAGTGTATGTCTATGCGTACTCGTGACTGCGTAGGCACCTGAAACAATTAGCGATGGCTCGGCACATATTGCCAAGCTATGCATATTATAAGGTGACTTCAGGCTATTTTACTGCCTTGTTGCTGTGAATCACCAATGATCGACATCGTGTTTATCAACGTCTGTTTCTATGCAAGGATGAGATCATCAGTACGACTTTCTACAGAAAGCTGACCTCCTGGATTCCACTTTCTGCACGACTTTCATCATTGATTTCTTCTTGTATCACTCAATCGAATACTGTATTATCGAATATCACT
Source organism: Octopus bimaculoides (assembly GCF_046866305.1). NCBI lineage: Eukaryota > Metazoa > Mollusca > Cephalopoda > Octopoda > Octopodidae > Octopus > Octopus bimaculoides. Next base: position 17,289,283 of record NC_142942.1, on the reverse strand, counting down.
TAAAAAGCGAGAGGTGAAGAAAGGGGAGGACAGAGAAATGGAGATAAAGCATATGAGCTACGTAGTTGGGCTATGTTATTTGTATTGGATGTTTTTTTTTTTTTAATCGAAGCATTATCCGGTCAGGCAGCTTGCTCGGGCCAGCCCGATTACTTCTCTCCATCTCTCCTGACCTTCCACAACGTGGCATCCAACATCTTCTGCAAGCTGTTGTATATACGTCTTCCATAGCCTTCCATCCGCTGTGGTACCACGAATTGGTGTCCACAGAACACATTACTGACAAGTTCTTCTTTACTTCTCCAGCAATGGCCAGCAAATCTCAATCTCCGCTCTTGGATGGTTGATAAAAAAGTTGGTACATTCCCATATTACTGTTGTTTTGTTGGGTTGAATCACTGCATGTAACATTGTGGTGGTGGCGCCGTCCATCATGCACTAGAGCAGTGCTTCTCAACCAGTTTTTGCTTATGGATCCTTTTTATTCCTATTTAAACTACTGGGCTCCCATACCCATTCAATAATTAAAAAAAAGAAAACTATTATTATATTTAATTAAATATTAGTAGGAATTGTATTTAAAAAAATGTTAAATGTTTGAGTATTGTAGAATTATAACTAAAATATTGCTCATAGACTTTAACAATAGAATCTTACAATTGACCCTCCAAATGTCATATGGACTCCCGAGTGTCATACAGACCTCCGAAGATCATATGGAAAAAATCGTTAGAGCGTTGGACAAAATACTGACACTAATACTAATGGACACTAATACACTAGAGCATCGTCTGCCGAGAATATCGGATCTCTTTTCTGATCTACCGTCTCTGTCTCTTTGTCTTGACGGCGATGAAGTCGATGACGGCGACGACGACGATGATGACGAGGATGATGACGACGACGGTGACGACGCCTACAAAAATGACAAGGAAGATGATGACGAAATTAATGGTGATGTTAACTTTTAATACAGTTGCTGCAGGGCTAGACATACTGGCGACATGTTGCTTTCATAGATGAAACATCAAAAACGATATCTTTATTGTAAAATTCGTAAAATTTGCCTTATCTTTGACATGAATAAAACATTAGTCCACCTTTTGGCAAAGTTCTCATCTCTCTTCTCTTACCAATGATCTCTTGCTCCGAAGAACTTGGCAACAATAAAGTTTCTTGCACTTGGCAACAGAAGAAAGCATTCGGCCACGTATAAGTCGACACGCTTGCAGCGACGACCTTATCTCTGTTCTTTTATCAACGGACTCTCAACCAGTTTCTCAGAACTTGGTGTAAGGAAGTTTTCAGAAACTAAACTTTTGTGAAATATTCGATCGAACATAAACTGAGAATCTTACGGGAAAGCGGTCTTTCCCCCACTTGAGACGGAAGTTCAGTGAAATGCAAGGAAAGCAATGGAAAAATCGGTAGAGGTTGAACAAAAGACTGAGCGGCATTTATTCCGGTTCTTCACATGCAGAATTCGAATCCTGCCGAGGTCAAGTTTGCCTTTCCTCTCTTCGGGGTCAATTAAATGAAATATCAGCATAGCGGTGGAACTTCATGCATTACAGCTGACCTGCACAAGAAGAAAGGAATGTCTCAATACAACATGTCAGCTACTGCGAAATGCTGGAAAAGCTAAAACTCCACTCCTTAGAACTTAAGAGGAAAGAATGCAGGGATATACATATGGAAAATCTTAGAAAGACTTTTATCAAACTTTGGTAACACGTGCATAATTATATGTGTGTGTGTTTTTTTTTCTCTGTCCCTCGCCCATCACTTGACAACCGGCGTTGGTTTGTTTACGTCCCCATAACTTAATGCTTTGGCAACAGAAACTTACATGTTAAGTACCAGACTTAAAACGAAAAAAATAAAAACCAACGAACAAACAAAAAAAAACTGTCGATGTGTTCTGCTAAAAGCCTGGAACGTGGTGCTCCAGCATGACTGCCACCCACTACCTGAGACCAGTAAACAGCACAAAGATGAACGGCAAAAGATAAAATATGATTTTAACAGATATTTATTGCACATTTCCAATTATACTGTCCGAACGAAACAACCGATTTCAAATTCAAAATGTCCTTTTCGGACCGTTAAGTTGGTATTTTAAAAGGTGAAGCGTACGTATCGTTAACTCTAAAACACCTCTATTATTATTTATTAGCTCTCTGCATTTCACCAAAGAAGTCTTGAATTCTTAATACGTTTCTGTCACAAACTTCAACAGAATATTTAACAATTCCTTCTTATTCTTGTTTATGTCTCAACGGAAGATATTTTACATCAATGGCAACCATTGAATATATATGTATACATACATACATATATGTATGCATACATACGCACACATACATGCATACATACGCACTCATATATATACATAAACACACACACACATATATAGATGTAAATACATATTAATCCATATATATATATATAAATATATAAATATATTTTCATCTATATTCATATATACGGATATATATATATGTGTACGTGTGCGTGTATATATATATATATATATATATATATATATATATATATATATATATATATATATATATATATATGTGTGTGTGTGTGTGTATGTATATGTACATATGTACATATATATATATATAATTATATATATATATATGTATCTACATTCACAGTCGTTGGTATGTATGTATATATCTATATACACACATATGTATATAGATTGAAATCCATTTGCAGATATATATATATATATATATATATATATATATATATATATGTGTGTGTATATATATATATATATATATATATATATATATGTGTGTGTGTGTGTGTGTGTGTGTATATATATATATATATATATATATATATATATATATATATATATATATATATATATATATATACATATATATATATATATATATATATATATATATATATATATATATATATATATATATATATATATACATATATATATACATATATATATATATATATATATATATATATAAATATATATATATATATATATATATATATATATATATATTTATATATATATATATATATATATACATATATACATTTGTATGTAGTTGCACGTCTTTCTGCATGATGTGTTTGGTTCAGTAAATTGTGTTTGATCGCTTTTGTGTATAGCCATGTGCAAGTTTGTATATGATTGTGATGTGTATATCCTCGTGTATTTCTGAATGTTTTCTCATCTGTGTGCACGTGTGTGCGTGTGTGTTTCGCTGTGTAAATGTGTCTCTGGTTGAGTAGGAATGTGTTTTATTGGGTATTTCAATGCGCTTCTTCGCTCTCTGTATTTGTCAGAGTTCCAGTTGTGTGTGTGTGTGTGTGTGTGTGTGTGTGTGTGTGTGTGTGTGTGTGTGTGACATTGGTGCTGTATGTCTTCTGACGCGTGTGCCGTGTGAGTGCTTCTGTACAAATATTGTTCAGGTCGCTATGTGATAAGAAACTTGCTTCGCACCCACATAGTTCCGGGTTCTACCGTTGATCAAAGCCTTGTGAAAGAATTTGTCAGAAGGAAACTTGAAGCATCCCGTCCTATATATATATATATATATATATATATATATATATATATATATATATATATATATATATATATATATATATATATATGATGACGGTAACGCGGAAGATGACGACGTCGATGACAACAACGATGGTGATAATGAAGATAATGTTGATGATAGTGGTAGTGGTGGTGGTGGTGGTGGTGGTGGTGGCATTGAGGGTGATGGTGATGATGATGATGAGGATGATGATGATGATGATGACTACGACAGTGTTGACTACAATGAATATGATCTAGACGACATCTTCCCATATCGATGCCTTTTATTTAATGAAGCTAACATAAGTTATATGCTGGAAGCCGTCAGTGAATGCTTGAAGTTAGAGCGGAGAGTATAATGGCAGTAACTATGGGTGATATGTGAACAAGGCAAAAAAAAAACAAAAAAAACAAAAATGACATTTGATCAACGGAACAGCCTGCTCGTGACATTAACATGCTAGTGGCTGAACACTCCACAGACACGCGTAACCTTAACGTAACTCTCAAAGTGATTCAGTTTTACAGAATATGGCACCGCCGGCCTATTTATTACGGGTACAACTCATTTTCGTAGCTGCGTAAAATGGAAAAACGTGAAAGAAAGTGGCTTCCTCAAGTACACAAATTGCCGCCAGGAATCGAACTCGCGACTATACGATCGGGAGCTGAACAGCCTAACCACGAAGCCACGTAGATTCTATTTAACAAGCACCAAGGTACATAACATGAATAAGATCTGTCCAATGAAATATTCAGGTAGCATAGGCCATGTGAGATTGAATTGTATTTGACCTGTGAAGTGAACAAGTGAAAATGACAGACATGTTTCGGCATCTTTACATTGATTTTTCTGACACTTAAGAACATGGCTGACCGTCTCTCTATCTGACCATCTCTATATCTACTTGCGTATTCAAAATTACTTTCGATGATGATATGTGTTTGCAATTTTAGGCATCGTTACACCTCCTCAATGAAGAATATTCTGACGTGACATGACTATGAGTAAATAACAGGTATGGAAAGTGGGTTAGTGCAGCAAATAAAGATGATTATGATTATAAAACAAAATAGTTGATTGTATATTTCACTACTTACTTATTCAAGCTTACTATTAGCAAAAATATTTTTTCGCAACATATTTGTTTCGGCATTATCACGCCTCCTCAGTGATGAATATTTCTATTTGACAAGGGTAAGAGTTTTCAATCTATAGGGAACGAGAATGAATGCTGTGTATTTAATTATTATCACCAACAAAATGCCTGCTTGTCTAACTAATTAATCAAACTTACTGGATATGATGAACGGGCAAATTTCGAGAGTACTACGCCTCCTCAGTGAAGCATAGTCTTATTTGACAAGATTAAGTGTTTTCGATATGTACAGAAAGAGAAGAAATGTAGCGAAGAAGATTATGAATACCGACAAAATGATTATCTGACTAACTATTTATTTATTCAAACTCTCTGCTGATGATAATGTGGATTTGTTTACCGCTATTTTCCTGTAACAAGTTATCTGAAATTTCTGTAGGTCGCTCTATAATAAATGGCATACAATTTAATCGATTTTTTCACTCTTTCACTAAATATCCTCTACCTACATTACGATACCAGTCTACTTAAG